>NW_019392836.1:1550770-1764565 GCF_000648675.2 Cimex lectularius | reverse complement strand
GGAAGTTGGTGTCCGAGTGGATCGAGGTCACGATAGCTCAAGTGGTAGAGCAGCGGCGTATCAAGCCGAAGATCGTAGGTTCTAATCCCTCTCGTGCCATTGACTTTTTTATCTCAGCTAAAAACCTTAATTAATTGTATGATATTAATTGGTCAAGCGACCACGAAACTAGTGAATTTAATAAGTTTGAAATGAAGTATCCTTCACTAAAGCTCTACGTGGCCATTTCATTCGTCGCCGAGAATCAAATTGATTACACGACATTTGAAAAATGGCAAAAAGGAAGGAAAATTCGAAAGGTATGGTTGAGATGGGAGGTTGGTGCCCGAGTGGATCGAGGTCACGATAGCTCAAGTGGTAGAGCAGCGGCGTATCAAGCCGAAGATCGTAGGTTCTAATCCCTCTCGTGCCATTGACTTTTTTATCTCAACTAAAAACCTTAATTAATTGTATGATATTAATTGGTCAAGCGACCACGAAACTAGTGAATGTAATATGTTTATAAATTCCAGGCCCTGAAGATGTTCTCAATAAAGATCGAAACGGTGGCGTAATAAAGAAAATGTTTTTCTAAAAACTTCATCACACCAGACGATCTACAAATATCTTATGTAAACACTATTATCAAATGACAAAGTATACTGGTTGTCTGGTAAATTCAGTTTAAAGTTGTATTTGCAATGAATATAACAACAAGTCTTTCCTCAAAGCACGGTTGTGTCTTTGATAAAACTTACTTAAAAAAGATTTTCAAAACTTTTGTCTAACCGCTAGTCGAATTGTCAACAAAGCGTAGAGGGACTTAAAACTCAAACGTGACAAACTCATTTCTAGTTCATTCGATCAGTTCTCAACCCGAATCAACTCATTATTTTTGGGTATAAAAATAAAAATATGCCCAAATCTCGTTATATTTGCCGACGATGTACGCATAGTAGTTCATGAAGGTATAACTGCCTACTAACGACTTCACAACTCTCCTAATGGGCTCTTGACTGTTATGGCGACACTGTGTTTACAGCTACATTCTAATGGGGACGCACTTGCAGCATGTGCTTTCTGTAACTCCATGTATTAGTAAATATATGCCAAGTTGTATATTTTTTAACAATGCCTTAAAAAAACTGATTTAAGAGGTCTTTATCATTTCGCTATTCATAGCTATAAAATGCACACATTATTAAATATTTAAAATGCCACTTTTTTGAATATATGGGTTAAAAAAACATAAAGTGCTCTTTAGTATGCAAATGAGAATTCAAATTAATCTTGAAAAGAGGTGAAGAGCTGGGAGAGAAAACGGTGCATTAATTGTACTTTAATTGTATTTGTTCTATTCTGAACTGTATATATAAAGAAAGGGCTCATCATCCGGGAGCTAGATTGGATTTATTATTTGTCTCCGTAAGTCAACTCCTTTAGAAATCTTCATTTGTTTGTTTCCGAAGAATACTGTGGTTTTACAGTTAATGAGATTCCATTCGAACCCTCTGGAGGATAGGCCGATGTAATTAACTTTTTACGTGGAAAATCTCCCTTTTTCCTCTCTATAAAGCAAAAGTAAGGAGAGTATTTATTTGCTTTTCACAGTTTTCCTGTAAACATATTGTCACTCTTTCCACCAGCCTATATTCATCGATATATTTTAAACATACCGTTAAACGATAGATCTACAGTTTAACAGCACTGTACATAAAAATATATCATTTCTTTCATATCCACTTTTCTCATTTTGATAGTGTAAAAATTTTGTTTGGATTCAATTGTCTCTCAAAAAGAAATAAAAACTCGAGATCAGATGACAAAGTTGCCCTGTATCAAAGATCTAAATGTTGATTAATTGTCTGTTATTATGTCAATACCACTGAATTGACTACTAGAAGTAGGACTATTTTATGCTTTATCCAAAAACCTTAATTATCTCGTATTGACCTTTACAAATAGTAGTTTTTTTCTATTAATTTATTCACCTACAATTGTCTATTACAAGTATTGCTTTGTTTCTATCTGAGGCATAAATGACCTTAAATTGACTTTACAAGTTTTACTTTTTTCCTATCGGATACATAAATGACCTTAAATTGATTTAAAATTAGTACCTTGTCCCCTATCAAAGAACTAAATTACCTAGCATTGATTATCAAGCAGTACTTTGTCTCTATCAAAGTCCAAAATGACCTTGAATAGAAAATTACGAGTAATACTTTGTCCTCCATCAAACGCCTAAATGACCATGTATTGACTATTACGAAAAGTACGGTCCCTATTGAAAGAAACTATTGATCCATTCATTGGCTATTTCATTTGTCTTTGTAAAAGACCATGGCAATTGCGAGAAGTGTTCTGTCTCTATGAAAGTCCAAAATGACCTTGAATAGAAAATTACGAGTAATACTTGGTCCTCCATCAAACACCTAAATGACCTTGTATTAACTATTACGAAAAGTAATGCGTATCTAGTAAAAAGAACGATTGATCCATTCATTGACTATTTCATTTGTCTCTGTAAAAGACCAAGGCAGTTGCGAGAAGTATTCTATCTCTATGAAAGTCCAAAATGACCTTGAATAGAAAATTACGAGTAATACTTGGTCCTCCATCAAACACCTAAATGACCTTGTATTAACTATTACGAAAAGTAATGCGTATCTAGTAAAAAGAACGATTGATCCATTCATTGACTATTTCATTTGTCTCTGTAAAAGACCAAGGCAGTTGCGAGAAGTATTCTATCTCTATGAAAGTCCAAAATGACCTTGAATAGAAAATTACGAGTAATACTTGGTCCTCCATCAAACACCTTAATGACCCTGAATTGACTATTGGAGCTAGTAATCTGTTTCTATTAAAGATCTCAATAGTACAGGATTGTCTATTAGAAGTAATACTTGCATTGATCTCTATTGACAACCTATAAGTTACAGTTTACAATTATTTATATGGTACTAGAAACCTCAACACCACCGAATTGACTATTACAAAGAGTGCATCGTCCTTTATCAAACACCTAAAAATATACAATTCACCATTACAAGTGGTAAATTGTCCATTATCAAAGTCCTAAATCAAAGTCAGCATTAATTTGAATATTACACATAGTACTTTACCACCAGGAAAAATCTCGCAGAGCAATAATTCTAGGAGTTATGTTTCGTAATAACAGTCAATTCTGCTAAACCGAAAATTAGGATGGAAAAAAGCATAAACCTCTTTGTTAGATTAAACCAGTGTGCAAGTTATATATTTTTTAGTACTCATAAATTTTCTATGCAGGCACAAGAAGCAAGTATATTTTATTTTGATTCTAATCGGTTGAGGTTATTGTTTATTCAGTACTTTCTCTTTTAACGAATATGAAATATGAACTGTTGGGCTATAAAATGCTGTAAGGAAAATAAGCTGTAAATTTTGTGGCGTAATGAAAATTAACTATTTTAATACTCAGTGTAAATGATTCCAGTCAAAGGATGACTATAGTATTCAACAATTCATATGGCCATCTGTACTACTCTGTTATTATGTGGTTTCTTTTTAAGAGAAAACAAGAATAGGTGTGTTGATGTTATGGCTCAGGAGTAATAAAGGTCGTTGGTTATCCGAGGGTGAAAATCAGTTGGGGAAACTGCTGCGGGTCACGATTTTCCAGTGGCACGAAAGCCCTGGACTCGATGGCGGCGGCGGTCTAATTGACTCGGAGATGCCGCGAACGCCAGATGTTTCCATGCTCCGCCGTAAACAGACGTAATTAAATCCGGCTCGAGAGGCCCGGGATTAAGGCGTCTCATCTTGTTCGAGTTATCTTTCCGCCGAGAGATTTCAATTGGAAAATAAATCTCACCATGGAACCGCAGTTGGATATTTATCTAGAGTCGAAAAAGCACTGCTGTTTCAGACTTGAGATGGGGGTGATTATAACATAATCATAACGCAACGATGTTAAATAAAGAGCGGTGTGGTTTTAATTAATTGATATTGATAAAAGCCCCGTTTTTGCCAAAATCTACGCAATATAAATCACATAGCTTGGGAAAATTCATCCAAAGAAATTGGCCATTATTTGATTACGAAAATGTACACGTTTTACACTGATGAGAAAAACGGATCCCGTTTAACCCTTCCACCACAAAAACATGGTGATAAAACAGACCTGCTAATATAACAAAGGTCACCTCTCATCCCATTTGATAGGAAGCAATTTGGAAACAATACCATCTTATTTCTCAGGTTTCCCCCTTTTCCCAATCACCGATTCGCCCTTTCTTTACCGCAATGCTAGGAAAGAAATAGGACTTTCTTGAATTCGCTCGGGAAAGGCAATTGAGCTGTATAATAAGACAATCCATTTACAAGTTATTGTCCGCAGAAGGAACTCCTTTTCTTCTTCGTTGACCCATTGTGTATTGTGGAATACGTGATCGTCATAAAATGCTAGTTTTCTTGATTATAAGTTGGTATTTTACGACGACGATGTCATTCTTTACGTGTTCCGAGTGAGAAACCCAGGGACCGATTTCATATATTATTTGCAAATTTATAATCTAACGTTTTTTAAATTGGACAATTAATCATTGAAGCTGACGCAATTAAAAATACCATCAGAAATATGATCGCAGCAAATCAACTCATTACGATCTAAATAATAATTCATAAGGGGGGCGTCGGTGGCCGCAACGGTTTAGCAGTTGACACGGCGCTCATCACTGAAAGGTAAAGGTCCCGGGTTCGAATCCAGCGGCCCTGCATTCGTACCCGACATACTTACAAATGGGCTTTTTTTTTTCAAAAACACCGGCACCCTGAGGGTTTATATGATCTCTGCTGTTGCGAACCCTCGTAAAAGAAATAATAACAATAATAATTCATAAGGTCCCAAGAACAGATTATAAAACATTTTCTTTCTATAAAATTTAACACATTTAACACTGACACTTCATTATTCGGAGTCGTGAGATGCGCTCTGGTGTGACGTAGGTTTTAAAAAAACATTTTCTTTATCGTGCCAACGTTTCGATCTTTATTGAGATCATCTTCAAGACCTGGGAGTTATAAACATGGTTTGAATTTTACAAATACATGTAGGATGGGGGAAAATTTTAATTTTAGATTTTAAAAAATTAGATTAAAACAAGAATGGATTTATACAATACTAGAAAATTTTAGAAAAAAATGCTAATTTTTTTCAATTTTTCTAAAATTTTCTCGCATTCTATAAATTCATTCTTTTTTTTATCTAAAATTTTCTAGCATTGTATAAATTCATAATTTTTTCCACATCCTACATGTGTTTGTAAAAGTCAAACAATGTTTATAAATCCCAGGCCCTGAAGATGATCTCAATAAAGATCGAAACGTTGGCACAATAAAGAAAGTGTTTTTCTAAAACCTACATCACACCCGACCGCATCTCACGATCTACTAATAATCATTGACTAACGGTCACTAACCACCACACATTCTACACTGACACTTCGTTGCTCACTGAAGATGGCGTAGTACAGAAAAGTGCCTGACGTCAAAAAGAATATCCAGACAAAAATTATCTGTATACAATTTTTACTTATATTTAATTCCATAAATTTCTCCACTAAACCATTCTCACAATCCGTAGTAAGACCAAGAGATCATTAAAAATTTCAAAATTTTGATTGCGATACGTACAGTCCAATGCCTTCTTAATATTAAATGAAGAATAACGTATACAGTTGCCAGATCTCAGCAGTTACTCTTTCAAACATGGTTCTTCTATGTGTTTTATACTGGCAAACTCATAAATGTTCAGGAGTTTCCTCCATTTTGCTTAATTCACACAAAAATGAACATTTCATGCTAAACCTGTTATGAATTGCACAAGTCACGTTCAGACCTCAACCGACAAAAAATACGACAGTAGTCTCTTCCCAAACTATGTTGTCTGAACCAAGTCAACCATAATCATCCTATGTGTTTCTTAGTGCCCTGTTGTTTCATAATTGGTTGAAGTCGTGAGGAGCGGTCAAGAATGAGATAGTTTAGCAAAACCCCTTTTTCAATTTTTTCCCAACGTTTCGAACTGTATTCGGGTCATCTTCAGGTCATAAAGTGTGGTGCTATTCTTGTGGTGTCATATGGTTCTATGTGAAAGATTAGTTTTTACTTAACTAGGATTAGTTTTTTAACGGAACAAACAACACATCTATCACTGTAAATACCAATAACTAATCCCGCAGCTTTGGCCATACACCACTCTAAAAAACAACACAACTTTGATTTCGACAAAATGCAAATACTAAACAGGGAGAAAAACGAATACAAATGCAACTTTCTAGAAATGATTTACATTAATGGGACACATACAGCATTAATTACAGCACAGATGCATGCAGACTCGGCCGTAGCTAAGCCAACATCATAAAGCAAATAAACTATTTAGCCTTATTTTTATATTTCCCTTGCCTTCGTTATCGTCCTTAATAATTAACTTCCTTTCCAGCATTGATTGAGGAATCCCAAATCCAATCCAAAAAATCCCCATTCTCGATTTCCTTTGAGTTCAATAAAACCGTCTAAGATCAAAGAAAATTTCCCAGATTTACCGGATTCCCCACCCTGTAACAATCATATAAAAACAGCGGGATACAAATTCACCTTTCACAACTATTTCACACAAAGACCTTTCACAATATGACACCACAAGAATAGCACCACATTTTATGTGAGTATTCGGTTAAAAAATTTTGGTTTACCCAGGAACTGAAGATGACCAAAATAAAGGTCGAAGAGTCGGCACAAAAATGAAAACGGTGTTTTTCTAAACTACCTCATCTTGACCGCTCCTCACGACTTCACCAAATCGTAATCATTCTGTTGAATATGTCGGTTATATGTTCTTAATCGTTTAATATTTTTCAACATTTTATTTTGCTCCCATGTATCTTTTATTGGGGTCGTTCAGATCATCGATTCGACCAAAATTTCACAAACCGATTCGAAAAACCATGTCGTCAATTATTCTCCGTAATAGTAGCCGTAACTAATTTATTATGCCCGGAAATTAATCGCCTTTCGAGAGTTTGACCAATTCGATGTCGTGATTGGGGTCCACACGATTTTTTTTTTGTGGCACTGATCACGGCATATTTAACGATCCTTTTAAAAAAATCAAGACAACTGCCTTACTCCTTTTAATAAACTGGCGTAATTCGAATATATAATTATTATTATTGTTATAATAATAAGTATTTTCCATAAATAAAATTGATTAAACTTTATCAACCATTTTTAAAACAAAACTACACTTACCATGACCTAATCAAAATAAATTATGAACTAATGCTTTGTCTATTACTAAAAACAGTTAAGCTGACAAAAGTCATTTAAAAAAAATTGCTTAATGTTTAAAATAAATTCATTAGATTTCGTGGACCGATTGACCAAATAACTTTTTTTCAATTAATTAATCTTTATGTGAGGTATTGGCTTAGATAAAAAAGCCAGTGACACGAGCGGGATTCGAACCCGCGACCTTCGGCTAAATACGCCGCTGCTCTTATTAGCCTGCTTATTTAGCCGAAGGTCGTCGGTTCGAATCCCGCTCGTGATACTGGGTTTTTTTTATCTCAGATAATACCTTACATAAAGATTAATTAATTGGTTGAAAATAAAACTATTCCAACAACGACCTAATTAAACCTGGATTTCCTTCGTGAACTATCACTATAAAGACTTTTATTAAGTACCAACCAATTCCCAATTAATAATTATTGCCTGTTACTTTATAATAATAATCATCACACTTACCAACTCCCACATCATCTTATTTAAATTTTTTTGTACATTAATTGGAAGACCGTTTTGAACACGAGTGTTAGTTATAATCATGTTTATGTTTCGGAACGTTGTTCGACGAAAGCGAACCGGCATAATTCACTTGTCAGCGCATCATAAATCACTGGTAGACACCTGTTAACGTCAACCTTTTCCGGAGATAAAATGATGCTTTATTAACGTACCAAATAACTGGAGAAAAATATCAGCTGGGCGATACAGTAGGAGCAGGACCAGGAAAATTATTCATGTACCTGAAAGGGGGTGGATATAAACGAAGTATAAAATCCAAATCATAGTTACATTTACTTCAAAATATTATATTTATCTCAATGCCTTTGAATATTATTCACCTGTAAAAATTATCACTTTTTACTTTCTGACAGACTTTCTATAAGAATCCATATCACTTGTTAATTTAAAAAAAAATCAAACCTAATTTTATTTATGTGTAAAAAACGTTATTTGTATTTTTGTTATTGAGGTTTTGTTAATAGTTATATCAAGGAAACGGACATCTATGTCATATCTAGGTCAACTCTCAACGCATGCAAATTAGAGACTAGACATAAATCACACGCAACTCTGCTCTCGTTCGCTTTCAAAAACAGTCAATTTTGTATACGACTTGGACATTGCGAAATGCCGTTGGTATTCGGTAAGTACTTGTAATTAAATTCTCATTCTATATACGGACAATTGTGTACTCTGCTCTGAATTGATGTAGGAAAAGGGGAAAAATGAATAAACATAATGTGTGGTGTTTAGTGACCGTTAGTCAATAATTATTCGGAGATCGTGAAGCTTGGGAATTATAAACATCGTAAAATTTAGAAGAAGAAGAAGAAGAAGAAAAATAACTTTATTCTGGGACTGGTGTCCCCTTAGAATAATTTACATGAAACAAAATATAATAACCTTCTATGAAGTCACATAATTTANGACTTGTGCTTGGACTAATCTTTCTAGGGGCTTGGACAGGTTTGAGAGGATGGAAATGGGACGGTAGTCTGTAGGGGAGGATGGGTTGGGGGTTTTATTTACAGGGTGGACAAGGGCTTTTTGCCAGGCTGTCGGAAAAATGGAGTTTTGGAGTGAGTAGTTATAGATGTGAAGTAGAACAGGTAGTAATATAGGGAGGCAGAGTTTAAGAAAATGGATAGGGATTCCATCAACTCCAATGGCCTTGGAGTGGGATTTGGTTATGGCCTCAAGGACTTCAGCTGGGGTTAGATAGGAGAAATAGAAGTTAGACGGACTGAATGAGGGTCCAGAGGGAGCGGTTATGGGGACAGGCCTTGATGAAGATTGAAAATTTAGACTATGTTTATAAATCCCAGGTCCTGAAGATGATCTCAATAAAGATCGAAACGTTGGCACGATAAAGAAAATGTTTTTCTAAAACCTACGTCACACCAGACGTATCTCACGATATCCGAATAATAATAAACATAATGCTTAACTTACTGTAGTTAAGATTTCCTAGATCTAAATTTACAACAGACAAAATTTTGAGAATTTGAATTTATTATTTCTACAAGATGCTTACCAAGTCATATTTAAATTTTAAGTGACTATTATTATAATAGAAAGAAAAATGTTATTTTTGTAAACGAATATTGCATAATAAAACTATTAAAATAATTAAAATCTAGTGAATCATATATTTACTATTACTACAAACAAATAGCTAAATAATGTTACATTGACGATTAGGTCTAAGGTCCATACTGGAAAACATCTTATTAACCCTTATTGACTATTACAACTAAATCAAATATCCACATAGTTTTTTTACAAAAGACTATTACATGAATTTCCGACCTACCATACAGCAAAATTTACCATTGCTAAAAATATATTTATCGACAAACAATTATATAATCCTTATTGATTATTACTACTAAATCAACGGTCCAACAGAAACATCTTTTTTTATAAAAGACTATTGCATGAATTTCCGACTTAACTAATTACAACAAGAAACTAATAAACCCTGAATTTACTATTACAAAAATCTTTTTACCAACAAAAAAGTGACGAGTCGTTAATGACTATTACTAATAAATCTGACTAATCATTACTGAAAAAGTCGTCATCTAATCTGTATCTGATCCACCTGAAACATAGTTGTAATGTTATAAAAAAATTGCATGAATTTCCGACCTACCATACATCAAAATTTATCATTTCTAAAAAGATATTTATCGACAAACATTTATCTAATACTTATTGACTGTTACTACTAAATCAACGATCCAACAGAAAAATCTTTTTTTACAAAATACTATTATATCAATTTCCGACTTAACTAATTCCCACAAGAACCTAATAAACCCTGAATTTACTATTATAAAAATTTCTTTACCAGCAAAAATGTGACGAGCCATTTATGACTATTACTAATAAATCTAACTAATCATTATTAAAAAGTTATTTATCTAATCTTTATCTAACTACTCCTTATTGTCTGTTACTACTAAATGTTTGAACCACCAGAAACATCGTTGTATTGTTACAAAAAAATTGTATGAATTTCCGACCTAGCTACTTCAAAATTTACAATTGCTAAAAAATATTTATCGACAAACATTTATCTAATCCTTTTTGACTATTACTACTAAATCAACGATCCAAGAGAAATATCTTTTTTTTTTATAAAATATTATTGTATGAACTTCCGACTTTAGTAATTCCCACAAGGACTTAATAAACGCTAAATTTACAATTACAACAAATATTTTTACCAATAGAAATCTAACTAATCATTAATGACTATTACTGCTTAATCTAGCTAATCATTACTAAAAAGGGCTTCATCTAATTTTTATCTAACTACTACTATTTCTCTAAACACTAGAAACATCGTTGTATTTTTACAAAAGAATTGCGTGAATTTCTGACCTAGCTTACTTGAAAATTTACCTTTGCTACAAAGATCTGTATCGACAATCATGTAACTAATCCTTATTGACTTTTACTACAAAGTCAATGAAACAAAAGATACATCAATTTATATAAATATGTGTACAAATCTATTACCTGAATTTCCAAAATATTCTACATCAAAATTTAACATTTTAACAATTTTTACAAATTAACTTTTATGGACTAGAAACATCGTGGTTTTTTACAAACGACAGTTGCACTAAGTTCTGACTTAACTCACACTAAAATTTACTACAAAACTATGAACCAAAATTAAGAAAAATACAAGTTGGATCTCTAACCATTCGGCCACCTCGGTTTTCTTTTAAACCTTTATGAGCAAAAGTTGTCGTAGAGCAAGACGTTAAAAAGTAGTGGGAAATCCCGTGAGGTTGGTGTTAAGAGAGTTTAGATTGGCGTTAAATAAATCAGTGTTGCCAACACACAGGCAGAAGAACACTGCGTCCGCTCTAAACTCACGGCATATCCTGCTACCCTAAAACAAACTTGTTAAATTTGGCATTGTTATGAAGCAGCTTTGAGCAAGGAAAGGTCAATTATAAACTGGAAAAATCTTGTGTTTGTCATATATAACAATCGATACAAGATACAGTGGTGCGGGGAAAAGCCATGTTGGAGATTGAAGATTCCAAGATGGAGATTTTCAACGGCGCCCAAAAATCAGTGTTGCTAATACACGGTATGAAAGATGAAGAAAAATTCTGCATCCGCCCTAAGTACTTAGCTTTAGAAAATTTGCTATATTTGTTGATGTCCTGAATTTGAATTGGGCAAGAAAAGGTTAATCAATTTCTTTTTTAAAAAAACTTCTTTTAAGTTAAAAGCACTTTAAGATGAAAGTCCACATCAAATTAGTGATTTGGTTCCGGCTCGTTTTCTTTAAAAAAAAAAAAAAAGCATCGAGGTTTCATTATTAAACCATCGTTTTAACTTTCGGGTCGGGTAAAGTTCGTTTTTCACCATCTGTTCTGTATCTTTGGAGCCTTCTTCCCCGACAATGGGATCCTAAACAGGAATTCGGCCTGCTCCTCTCCCATTTAATTAGTACGCCTCCGGACTTGCACAAAAGAGAACCCTCTTCCGTGAATCTGAATGGGAATTAAACATGAGCTTTGAATAACGTTTTCTTCCCAGATAGGCCTACCAAATACCAACGGCTTACTCGGTGAATCTATTTTATGTTATGTTTTCATCGGGTAGACTGATTATTTTATTAGTTTTAATTGAACATTATCGAACAAAATTGCCTAAATCAGAAATAATGTAAGATGAAAAGCAAAATAATAATTTCATTTATTAATAATATATTAAGTCTACTACAAAAGAAACAATACAACGTATAACGTATCATTTTGAATAGGGCAAACAAAATGGTTGGTAAATCACTGTCATTGGAAGTTTCCATGCAAAACTTCAATAAAACAATTTTCTAATAAGAAGTTTCCTCGTTGGTGCTATTGTTTACCGAACTGTTACTTCATCCACTTTCAGCATACCATTTGTTTCTGTCAGACGTGAATAATTGACATAATTCAATATAATATCATGCGTGGTTTATTGTTTATTTATTTGCCAATCGTACGAACAAAAAAACAAAGGCTTAGAATTTTTTAATCATAAAATGTATCTGACCCACTATTTATTGATCAATATATCTGCACGCAACAATCTATCAACCAACTTTTTTTACTGGGTTTTTTTCGTCTCTACCTCTCTCTATCCGCCTTTTTATCTACATACCTGTGAAGGTATTAGGTTTTTTTCTATTTGCATTTTACTCTCTATCTATCTCTCTACCTACCTACCTACCTACCTACCTACTTACCTACCTACTTACTTACCTACCTACCTACTTACCTACCCACTTACCTACCTACCGACCTACCTACTTCCTACCTACCTAACTACTTACTTACCTACCTACCTAATTTTCTACTTAACTACCTACCTACCAACCAACCTACCTATCTACCTTCTTACCTACGTACCTACCTCCCTACCTGCCTACCTACCTATCGACCTATCTACTTACCTACCTACCGAACTACCTACCTACCTACCTACCTAATTTTCTACTTAACTACCTACCTACCTACCAACCTACCTATCTACCTTCTTACCTACGTATATATCTACCTACCTACCTACCTACCTACCTACCTACCGACCTACCTACTTCCTACCTACCTAACTCCCTACTTACCTACCTACCTACCTACTTACTTACCTACGTACTTCCTACCTACCTAACTCCCTACTTACCTACCTACCTACTTACTTACCTACCTACTTACATACCTACCTACTTACCGACCTACCTACTTCCTACCTACCTATTTACCTACCTACCAACCAACATACCTACCTGCTTACCTACGTACCTACCTCCCTACCTACTTACCTACCTACCGACCTATCTACTTACCTACCTACCGAACTACCTACCTACCTACCTACCTACCTAATTTTCTACTTAACTACCTATTGGGTTGTCCGGAAAATAATGCAGGATTTTGGTATTAAACAAAAAAAAAAAACTAGTTACTTTAAAGCAATGTTCTTTAATCAAAATAATTTCCCATACTCTCAATACATTTCTCCCAACGTGTTGGTAACTTATTAATTCCGTCTGAGTAGAATTCAGAATTTTTAGAATTGATAAAGTCAATAAATGCATTTTCCAGTTCCGTTTGATTTTTGAATATTATGTGTTCTAAGTAGTGGTCCAGGTGTCTAAAAAAATGGTAGTCAGTAGGCGAGAGGTCCGGAGAGTAGGGTGGGTGAGGCAAAGTTTCATAGCCAAGCTCCAATAATTTTTGTGACGTTACACGTGACACGTGTGGTCGAGCGTTGTCATGCAACAAAATGGGCCCTTTCCGATTGACCAAAGAGGGCTTCATTACTGCCAATTTCTGATGCATGGTATTAATTTGGTTACAGTATGATTCAGCATTGATGGTTTCGCCAGGATTTAAGAAGCTGTAGTGTATTAAACCAAATGAAGCCCACCATACCGTAACCATTACCTTTTTTTGATGAGTTGGGGGCTTTGGAAAATGTATTGGAGCTTCTCCTTTGTCGAGCCACTGTCCAGAACGTCTAGTGTTATCGTAGAGAATCCACTTTTCGTCACATGTAACAATTCTGGCCAGAAATGGGTCATTTTTGTTTCGACAAAGAAGTGATGCACAAACATCAAAGCGCTGATTTTTTTGGCGATCGTTTAATGAGTGTGGAACCCAATTTTCGAGTTTTTTCACTTTTCCAATCGCCTTGAGGTGGTCAGCGACGGTCGTTTTACTGACTTTGAGTTGCTCTGCACCCACCACTGATCGCAGAACATCATCATTAAGAGAGGAAGGCCTTCCACGACCTTCTTCATCTTCAAGGCTGAAATCTCCCTCCCGAAATTTTTTAAACCACCTTTGCACAGTGCACTCATTAACACAACCCTCGCCCCAGACTTGGTTAATGTTTCTAGCCGTTTGGGCTCCGCTTCGGCCGAGTTTAAACTCGTAAAAGAAAATCGTACGAAATTCTCGCTTTGACATTATAAGGATGACTGAATTATTTCCAAGTAGCGGAATGCTACAGAGGTAAACAAACAATATCATTTGGAAGGAGTAATCCTGTAAACGTAAACAGAATATTTTATATAGATTTTTTTTAATGAAAACTTAAAATCCTGCATTATTTTCCGGACAACCCAATACCTACCTACCAACCTACCTATCTACCTTCTTACTAACCTACTACTATTTACTAACCAACCTACCTACCTACTTATCTACGTACCTACCTACTTACCTATCTACCTACCTACTTACCTACCTACCCATCTACATACCTACCTACCCACCTACCTACCTACTAACCTATTTACTAACCATCCTACCTACCTACTTACCTACGTACCCACCTATCTACCTACTTACCTACTTGCTTATCTACCTATCTATCTGTCTATCTATTTTACTATCCATCTATCAAACTGTCTGTATAGCCATCTATCTATCTAGTTACAGACTTATCTAAAACAGTAAAACTTATGAATAGAAAATATATATCCAAATAAGGAGTAAAATAAAGAAATAAGGAAGTTTAATTTAATATTTTAAGAAACGCAAAACTTTTTAATTAATACCGACTTCATTCAGTCGTATCTAACTATCGGAAGCTTAGCGACAACTTATCTATCCTTGAGTGTAGTTCAATGTTGATACCGCATCAAAGTTGGGTGAACCTAGGCGGGCTAGATTTATTGCCGTTTGTCGACTTTTGGCAAGGTTCTTCGGCGGAAATTAAATTAAATTTTTCCTTGAATCTCGTTCGATTAACAGGTTAAATTAAGACGAATAAGGTAACGGGACAGTTCATTTACCGCCCTATTGGTACTTAACAGTCCTCGAAACAGGCCGGGCCGTGTTCAAGCATTCTTTAGCGTCTGGCCCCCCAATAACGATCACTTTTTGCTTTTCCAACTTTATTTTCTCGTGCTAACAAGGTTTTTCATCCTAACTAAACTCTATTGATTTACAAATGGTACCAATTAATCTTTTTAACCAGGAGATTTCAACTACGAAGTTATTTAAACCTTTGTGTTCTCATGCAGGGCCGCTGGATTCGAACCCGGGTCATTTAACTTACAGCGATGAGCGCCGTGTCTACGCCGAAACCGTTGTTGCCCCCGACTCCCCTTAAGTTTGTTTTGTTTAAATACCATACGAAATTTACTTCGGACAAATCATATTGTCATTTTATATTTTAAAAAAATGGTATTATAGAGACAAATGAAAAATACATAAAATAAGTAGCACATGTATTAACGTAATAATTTAAGATGGGGCGTCGGTGGCCCCACCGGTTTAGGAGTTGACACAGCGCTCATCACTAAAAAGTAAAGGTCCTGACATACTTACAAATTGGTTTTTTCAATAACACCGGCATCCGGAGGGTGGATATAATCTCTGCTGTTGCGAAACCTCGTAAAAAAAATAACTTTAAGGTTTAATCTTTCTTATTTAAATACATGGATAAAAAAACGCCAAATAAATAATAAACGTGGAAATGTTTATTTTTAGTAATATCACACAGAATATAGTTGAAGATAAAAATCCATTACAGTTCGTGGCCCGATTGACCAATTAACATCAATTAATTAATATTTATGAAAGATATTGGTTGAGATAAAAAAGTCACCGTCACGAGCGGGATCGAACCCACGATCTTCGGCTTAATACGCCGCTACTCTACCACTTGAGCTATCGTCACTTCATTACATGAAATTTGAAAAATGGCAAAAAGTAGGGAAAATTCGAAAGTTTGGGTTGAGATGGGAAGTTAGTGTCCGCGTGGATCCAAGTCACGATTGCTCAAATGGTAGAGTAGCGGCGTATTAAGCTGATGGTCGTGGGTTTGAATCCCGCTCATGACGTTGACTTTTTTATCTCAACCAATACCTTTTATAAATATTAATTATTCGAAAAATGAAGATATAAAGTTAAATGTGGCTGTTACTGTACGATTATTATATGTGCTTAATTTGTTTCAAGGGGATTGCTTATAAATTAAAAATATAAATTGGTAAACATTTTATAAATATCAATAATTAATCTTTTTATGTAAGGTCTTGGGTTCGGCCCCAGCCAAAAGTCGTGGGTACGATTCCCGCTCGTGACACTAATTTTTCATTTTAACCAAGATCTTACATAAAATTTAAAGAAGTAATTTGGTTAATCAGACCACTAAATATAACGGATTTAATATCAATAATGTTTATTTATGTAAGATTCGAAAAACACAGCTAAACGAGTTTAAATAATTTCGTTGTTTTTTATTCCACTTGGCAGAAGGAAACAGCGTAAAAATAAATCTTTCTAAAAAATTAACATAAAACGGGTCCGTTTTAATATTAAAATAAGGTCTTGGTAAAGAATAAACGAAGTCAAATAACTACAGTTGGTTCTTCGCCCACCCCCTCGCCTTTCAGTATTAACTCTGTCATTTGAATTGTATAGCAATCCTGAAATAGATCTAGAGCATTATGAATGATTTACTTTCGCAAAACACTCGTTCATTTTGATGGAAAGAAAAGAAGCTTACGAGGGGCACTTTTTAAAAGGGGTTTCTTTACCACTTGCGATCCGTCAGACCACAACAGGTGAATTTACTCTCATAACAACGACCATCTAGTTTTGTAGCATAGAGATTTATTAACACTAAAATAACACTAAACTCAATTGAAGCGATTGCTATTTATGAAATGGGGTTGGATATCCGTAACTGCAGTCTTACTAAAACGAAAATATGACAATTCTCAGATTAAATGTGTATTAAAGTTTGCATCTTTCACACAAATTAAATATATCGTTTTTCTACAACTGCGTCAAGCTTGAGTTCAATTAAAAATTTATTATTAATTACCTAAAATAACTCTTCTGTTCACTGTCTCTCACTCTCTTTCTCTGTTTTATCTCAATATCGTTCTGTCTCATTTTCACTCACTCACTCTATTTTTCTCTCATATATTTTAATTAATACTTTATCTATCTCTATCTGAAATTCATTATTGGGTGATTAACACCTTTTGCACTTCTCCATTTCATTCTCTCATCCTTAGTGTTAATACATCCTTTTCCCGAAGTTATTCTATTTTCCTCTCTCACTCCCTCCTCAGTGTTACAGTCTTTGGGATGGAGTCGGTCTTCAAAGAAATTTCAAACCATCTATCAAAAATTTATTTATATCAATTTGTAGATTTATTTGAGTTGATTTTGACCTGAGTATGACTTTAAAATAAGTCGAAAGATTAACAATTGAGTTTGTTTTCTTCCAGACCATGCAGATATCAAGTTTATTCGGTTTATTTATTATACTCTTGTTTACAGCGATTTTCAATATTTCTCTCATCTCTCATTCACTTATATACCTTCTTCTACTCAAGTAATTTTCTTGCTCTCATACATTCTCTCTCTCCCTCTCTATCTGTCTGTCTGCCTCGGAATGTTATGGATAAGTGAAATACATGTACTGATTTAAGTTAGTCTTCTTCACCACTTTTTTGCAGCATTCTCATCATTTGATTCTATTGGTAATTTTTTCTTTCTCAAATATTTTTTGATATTTTACTTTTTTTATTAGTTTTTAGTACACATTCCGATCGTAAATAATAACGACAGTTATTACAGTGTAATTTAATTTAAGTGAATGGATAATCTTTATGTAAGATGTTGATTGAAATGAAAAAGTTAGTGTCACGAGCGGGATTTGAACCCCCGACCTTCGGCTAAATACGCCGCTGCTCTACCACTTGAGAGATCGTGACTTTGATCCTCTCGGACACTAACTTCCCATCTCAACCACAAATTTCCCTCCTTGAATTTTCCCTCCTTTTTGCCATTTGTCAAATGTCGTGCAACCAGGATTGAATTAGTTAATTGACAAAAGTTAGTTGGTCACTTGGACTACGAAATGTAATGGATTTAACGGATAATTTTTAATGTTTTTTATATATTAAAAAAATTATTTATAAAAAGCAGATTATTCAATGTTTTTATATAATCACTTTTATAATTAAATTATAAACCACATTGCACGTAGAAGAGGTTCAAGAGACCCAATTCAGCGTGTATAAATAAAACGCTATCAATCAATCAATCTCTTTTCCCTCTTAATTGTCAGGGAGGTCGACCTAAAGTTGATAGATTTTTTTAAATAAAACGATATTCAATCATTCCCTCTCCCACTATCCTCTCTCTCTCTCTCTCTCTCTCTCTCTCTCTCTCTCTCTCTCACTCTCTCTCTCTCTGTTTCTCGCTCTCAGTTTTTCTGAGTATAGATGTGTCACCCTCATTCTGATACTCTATGTTTCTTGATTTCGCAAACACTCTCACTCTTTGTCATGTACGTTAAATAGTAACTCGTCCTATCTAACGGATAGATAATTTTGTCTAACGTATGTGCCGTCCCGTGGTATAAGTTTAATCCATAATTTATTATCTTATGGCAAGTTTCCCAGTTGCCAGTTTTCACCCAATTCCTCTCTCCGGCTCCCTCCCACCTTTTCATTTTCTCTCTCTCTCTCTCTCTCTCTCTCTCTCTCTCTCTCTCTCTCTCTCTCTCTCAACCCCACTTCCTCATCCTTCTCACGCTTTCTTCTAATTTCTCTCNCCTCTCTCTCACCCTCTCCCCCTCTTTCCCTCTCCCTCACCTTCTCTCTCTCTCTCTCTCTCTCTCTCTCTCTCTCTCTCTCTCTCTCTCTCTGTTTCTCTCTTCCTCTCCCTCCCTCTCTGTCACTCTCTTTCTCTTTGTCGTCCCCTTTTCCTTTTTCTGCCTTACTTTCTATTTCTTGCATTCATTTCCTCTTTTCCTCTCTCGTATATTTTAACCAATCACTCTAATTTTGTATGTTTTTATTTGTATGATATGCTTTTTAACACTCTTTTGCACTATTACTCTGTTCTCTCATCGCCAGTCTTTATCTTTTATTTGCCTCATTCTGTCTCTCTTTTTCCCTTTCTCATTCCCCCTCTCTCTCACCCTTCTTCCTCCCTCTCTCACTCTCCCCAGCCATCCCTAACCATCTCTCCCTGTCTTCCTACCTCACTATCTCTCTCACTCTTTCTCTCTTTCTTTCTGTCTATCTCCCAATCCCTCTTTCTTCTTCATTTTATTTTTTTCATTTTCTCTCTCGCTTTCTTACTCATATATTTTAAACAATGTATGTTTTTAGCACTCTGTTGCACTAATTCTCCCATCTCTCAGCTCCAGACTTTATTTTTTCTCTCCTCAATCATTCTGACTCTTACTCTCTTTCTTTTTATCTATCTATCTGACTAACCATCTGTGTATCTATCTTTCTCACTGACTACTCATTCAAACCGTTTAGACGAAGAATGCTAAATGTTCCAATATCAAACATTTTCGATCCTTTCAGTAAAAAGTCCTTTGTCAGACTTAATACTTAATTATATTAAAATTCAACTTAATACTTACTTAGACTTAATTACAAAACGTATAATTTAAGTAAAAGAGCGAAACACACTATCTTAAATACAAATCAAAAGTCGTTAATAACGTTTAGTGAATAGTAAATATGTCCAGGGCGTTTTTAATTAATTGCCGTCCCAGGCCTGAGCCGTGTCATTAGGTCCTGATTGCCCATTGAACCGTGGGAACGAGAAAGTTTTAAAGAAGTGTCTTGTTTAACTAAGTTAAGTTAAAGATCACAGGTTTCAGATTTACCGGACCCGCGGGATAACGGAAAAACAAGGCAATATATCAGAAAGGCTCGAGATTATTCGGGTGGAAAAGTTTTAAAGCTGTTGGCTTCTCTCTTAAATCCGTTTGAAATCAACCTATAAATACGGTACCGGAGAAAGGAACGTTGGTAAAGAGACGCTGGTGTAAAACGCTGATATGGAAAAGTTTTCACAATCGTTCTTCGCCGGTGATCGAGTCGCAACGGACTACACAAATAAACGTATCGCGAACACAAACTTTCAGTTTATATTTCCCGCAGAATAAAGAAAGAGGACAAAAACATTCCACACTGGAGTAAACCTTCATTGTCCGTAATTCGGAAATTCGTGACATTCTTTAGCCTTGCTGAATCAACTTTTTACTGATAAATACATAATATATTGAATTTTGGCGGAAATTATAGTTTTTTTATGCAGAATGGGATAATGCTAACTTTCCCAGTCGCAAAACAGCTGAATGAACCGAAATATATTTAAAGATATTTAAAGTAATATTCATCACACACACGTGGTGGGTTTTACATTCGTAAATTTGTAACATTTTTCAACCAAGCTGAATCAACATTTCATCTGATAAAAGAATAATGTATTCTTCGCTGAATGTATTGCGTTTTTATATAGAATGGGAAACACTAACTTTCCTAGCCTATACCTCAAATTTAAAAAAATTGAAAAATATCTAAATATTTAAAGGAATGAAATTTTACATTCCTAAATTTGTAACATTTTTAGCTGAACCAACATTGTATCCCACAAAAGCATAGTGTATTCTTGGCTCAATGTATTAACATTTTTTGCAGAATCAGATAACGCTAACTTTCCTAACCTCTATCAATCTTAAATTTTAAAAAAAGTTGAAAAATATCGAAGATATTTAAAGGAATGAAATTTTACATTCGTAAAATTGTAACATTCTTCAGCCAAACTGAATCGACGTCGATAAATATATAATGTATTGAGGGAATATATCGAATCTTTATGCAGATCGAAAAAATTCTTACTTTTCTATGCTCAAACCACCTGAAAATAATTGAAAAATATTTAAGAATATTTGAAGTAATGAAATATTTATGTTCGCAACAATCTTTAGCCATACTCAATGAACATTTTACGCGGTAAATAAATAATGTATTTTTGGTTGAAAATATGAAATTTTTAGGCCGGACAGGGTAAGTGATAATTGCCCTCTACTCAAACCATTTGAAAGAAATGAAAAATTGAAAAGTATACAAAATTTTACATTCATGAAGTCGTAACATTCTTTAGCCATGCTGAATCAATATATTCCCTACACTCGCGCGCACACACTACACACACATTTTTAATTAATTAAAAAAAACTACAAAGAAAATAAATAAATAAAAATGTATTAAATTAATACAAACGTAAAAAAAATTTACATCTTACAAGCCTTTATATTTCCGAGTAGTATTTTAAAATCGAGACAGAAAGGAAAACAACGTCGGAAAAGAGTTTGACCGCTATTTCCCAACCGGTTTATTGGAAGGGTGAAGTCGTAAAAAAGCGCTTTGGAAGAATGGCCACTTTAGACCCGCTTCCGCATTTTCAACCCAAAACGTGGGGGCCCCGTTTCCTTCATGCAGGCCCGAAGAATTTTTATGCTTTTTCAATTTTTGTAGTCATAATGATCCCATGTTACATGAAAAACAAAAACACTTCCGACAAAATATATATTGCCTTTAATGATATCGTAAGATAGTTTTCACTTTCTAGCGAAATGCGCAATACTAGGAGAGTTATGTCAGTTTTATTTGGGGGATTTTATTTTAAGTAAAGTCTTTCTAATTAAATATCTAGATGGTTTGTTTGATCCAAACCAATTAGTTGAACACGCCATGGATGTGCAGATTTGTATTGGCCCATCAATTTAATTATCAATAATGATACGACACACTACATCTCTGGTTTGCTCTCTAAAATCAGTCTCATCTTTGTATTTTTTCTTTGTTTAATTTATTTACTTACTATTGCTTTTTTTTGCACCTACTAGCTTATACAATTTTAAATTTACATATTGCTTATTATGATACCAGCAACAATCTCCGGCAGATGGTTTTAATTCATGCTTGTATACACTTATAATTTTATTTTTTGTACTAGAAATTTTTCCATTGTAGTAAATAAGATTATCTATCATTCTATCCATCGTAAAATAATTTAACTACAATGCGATCTTTGGCGGGTTTTTTCCTACTACGAAAATTATACATGGATAAACTTCATCCCATCATCACGACACACAACTACATCTGAAGTAATTGTCAATACAACTACGATGCTTCAAAGAAAATATTTGTCTTGAACCTTTTTGCAACATAACAAATTGCCAGAAGCGGCGGAGGCATGCACAATAGTTCGTCAAAGGATCATGCAGAAACTAACTACTAAACCTATGACGTGTAAGATCTAGGATGACGTGGAACTGTACACTGCAGACCCCGGGGAAACAAACCTGTTGATTGTATGGAATGAATAACGTTGAAACTTGTCGTCTGTAGGTGTCAAAGCCTGTGTAGGCTGAGATTAGCAGGATCAACTTAACATAGCTTTAGGATCTGTTACAAAGTTTTAATCGTAATGAAGAACTCTTGGTAATAATGGAGATGATACATTAGACAATATAGGTCGCGGTGCGCAAGGTGTAAACAAATCGACTTTAATCCTAACTGTTCTATGTGATTTGTTCTTCAACTTTCTTTTTAATACGGATATACTTTGAGTCTGGACAACAATTCTTGGACCATTTTAATCTTATCGATTTTGCGTTGCCAAGGAGCGCGCCAGGGTTAGACTTGTTTAAAAACGGGTTTGGTTAAATTTGTAGTAGCGATAGGGTTTGTATAAAGGATAGGATATATTAGTTTTGTTTAGGTATGTTTAGAGACGGTTTAGGTTAGGTTTCTTGTAGAGCTAAGGTTTTAAACGAGAAGGTTATGTTAGTTTCGTTTAGATGAGTTTGGGATGGTTTAGGTAAGGTTTTTTAAAGGTATTAAGGCGAATTAATTAAGTTACTTTTTTGGGAGGGTTATATGTTCTATAATTTAAAAAAAATTACACGCTCTTTATTTCATTTTCACAGATTTTGCGTTGTCAAGGAGTGTGCCAGGGTTAGACTAATTTAAAAACGGGTTTGGTTAAATTTGTAGGAGCGATAGGTTTGGAGTAAGGGATAAAATATATTAGTTTTGTTTTAGGTAGAGTTAGGTTTCGGTTAGGTGAGGTTTTAGGGTATTTTTACCTTAGCTTTCGCTATTAGTCAAAGGTTAGGGTTTAGGTTAGGTTTCTTGTAGAGCTAAGGTTATGAAATAGAAGGTTATGTTAGTTTCATTTAGATGAGTGTGGGACGGTTTAGGTAAGGTTTTTTTATAGGCAGGATTAAGGCGAATTAAGTTACTTTTTGGGGAGGGTTATATGTTCTATAATAAAAAAACATTTACATGCTCTTTTGAATAAGGGATAAGATATATTAGTTTTGTTTTAGGTAGGGTTAGGTTTAGGTTAGATAAGGGTTTAGGGTATTTTCTACCTTAGCTTCGCTATTAGTCAAAGGTGAGGGTTTAGGTTAGGTTTCTTGTAGAGCTAAGGTTATGAAATAGAAGGTTATATTAGTTTCATTTAGATGAGTTTGGAATGGTTTAGGTAAGGTTTTTTTATAGGTAGGATTAAAGCGCATTAAGTTACTTTTGTTTGGGGAGGGTTATATTCTCTATAATAAAAAACAATTTACACTCTCTATTTCATTTTCACTGATTTTGTGTTGCCAAGGAGTGCGCCAGGGTGAGACTAGTTTAGAAACGGGTTTGGTTAAATTTGTAGTAGTGATAGGGTTTGTATAAGGTATATGATATATTAGTTTTGTTTAGGTAGGGTTAGGTTTAGGTTAGGTGAGGTTTTAGGGTTTTTTACCTAAGCTTTCGCTATTAGTCAAAGTTGAGGGTTTAGGTAGGGTTAGGTTTAGGTTAGGTGAGGTTTTAGGGTTTTTTACCTTAGCTTTCGCTGTTAGTCAAAGTTGAGGGTTTAGGTCAGGTTTCGTGAAGAACTAAAGTTATAAAGCAGAAGGTTATGTTCGTTTCGTTTAGATGAGTTTGGGACGGTTTAGGTACCGTTTTTGGATAGTTAGGATTAAAGTGAATAATAAGTTACTTTCGTTTGGGAAGGGTTATATTCTCAATAATAATTAAATTTTACACTCTCTCTATTTCATTTTCCCTTTTATTTCGTGACGAGTTCACTTAAAGAAAGAGGGTAAGGGAAAGTATATTTATTTATTTATCTTAGAACCATATTGGACTAAAAATATAAAATAATAAAACGATATATATCTCCGTAAATCTACTTTCGATTAATTGTTCCTACAAGGAGAGAAAAATAAATTCACATGGATTGACTGTTACGATAACAATTGTCCCCTCGTTGGCTCTTACGACAAAAAGGGACAATTAAGTACTGTTCAACTGACAATATTACTTCAAGAACATAACTATCAAAAAAATGAGATGATGGATCGACCTGCTGTTGAACTTGGAAAAAGGATCTTCCGTCACAACCGAACGACAATTCTTTAAGTTTTTGCCGAGCTTTCGACGATTATATCGTCATCATCAGGGCCTATTTATTATATGAAAATATAGCAATTAGTATAATTTAAAAACAAAATTTAAAAAAAATTTAGGTTTTCTTACTTTAACTCGATGAGAGTTGAAATATGTCTTGAGAAAAAACTGCATTTTAATCAGATTATTTAAAAGTAGGTGAAGTTCAGTATCTAAATAACTTCATCCTGTTAATATTTAGATACTGAGCTTCACCTCCTTTTAAATAATCTTTTTATAAATGCAGGGTTTTTCTCAAGACATATTTCAACTCTCATCGAGTTAAAGTAAAAAAATATAATTGTTTTTAATTTTGTTTCTAAATTATACAATATGCTCTAACTGCTATATTTTTATAAAAGAAATAGGCCCTGATGATGACGATATACTTAAAGAATTGGCGTTCTGTTGTGACCTCACCGAAGATACTTTTTCCAAGTTGATAACTATCAAAAACTTAATAAATACCTTTGAATTTTCAATTAGTATATATTTAAACATAACTAAATAAATTTGATCAAATTATACCTAAGAATACAAGGATAAACGTATTAAATCAAAAAATGTACTTGGAAATACTAGTTGAAAGTAATGTCAAAAAATTATTAATAAAAATATTTTTTACATAAGATTTTCTAGTTTTCCAAAAGTAAAAACACATTTTTAAGGCGGAAAAATTAATGGAAAAAGTTCCTTTCTTGACCACACACCCTTTATAACATATCAACACAGGAAGGATGACAGTTGGAGAAAACGATTCACCAAGTTTGAACAACTGTTATCGAGTTGTTAACCAAACCTAATGACAACAAGATCGAGGTATGTTGAGTCCCCTCGTATAATTAATAGCTATTAAACCAGGCACACCATTAATAACACAACGCATCCGGGGAATGCGCTTAAGATTGTGGCCTAGCAATTAATAACAATCACTAACGTCTGCTCGTAACAGGTTTTTACAATTAATTATTATACAAGCAACTATAAATAATTGGAGATATATCAGTACTGTCGGAAATCTATTTGTTGATGTTAGGTAAAAATATTTTAAATCTTCTTGAAATTGTGATTTTTTCAAAAAATGGAAACAAAAAAAGGCTTATTATTTTCTGTTTTGGCTAACATTTGTCCTTTATTGCAAAAGGGGATTTGTGTTGATCCCAGCTCCCTTGGGCGTTATTAATCCTTGGTTAATTTGCATCCTTTCATCCGTGGTTAATTATCGCACCAGTGTAATTCCATGCTTTTAACACTTGAATCCGACAAAATTGTGTCATTTCTATGTTTCAAAAAAATTTCTGTAGCATTTTCCAATTTTTGTAGTGAAAAACAAAATAAGTTGTAAAACAATATCAAATAAGGAATAGAAATGATAAATGGTGGAATGGGCGTGTTGTTCTATCTTTTTAAAAAGATAGTTGCCACTCACGGTAAGTTGTTATTTTCGTTCCGGATTTCGAGCCTATAGCTCATCATCAGTTTGAAGTTGAAAGTTGAACACCCGGGTCCGCCAGACATCCCGTCTTTCCAACGAGAAGTTGGTTTTTAATGCCACTAAACAAGAAGGTTTTAGAATAACTTTTAAAAGTACGTGTTCACTAGACCTTTGAACACCTAAAGACCTTGGCAAAAAGTGGGGTTTACCAACATAATTGTAATGTTTGCGACATTAAACGTATAGGACAAAGCGGTAGAGAAATAAAAACGAGAGTTAAAGAACACTTGCCTACATCGAACAAATTTTCGGATTTTAAGAAACATCTAAAAGAAACAAAACACAATTTCAAATTAAATTTAAATACAACGGTGTTATATAGTCTCAACAAAGAGAGGGAACTAGATTGGTTTGAGAAATTTGAAATCCAAAAATGAAAAATTGAACATGGAGATAAATGGATTAATAATATAATGTATTATTTGGAAAATAGCAAAAAGGAGAGAAAATTCGAAAGGTAGGTTGAGATGGGAAGTTGGTGTCCGAGTGTGTGGTAGAGCAGCGGCGTATTTAGCCGAAGGTCGTGGGTTCGAATCTCGCTCATGACACTGACTTTTTTATCTCGACCAATACCTTACATAAAGATTAATTAAAGAAGTTGAAGAAGAAGAAGAAGAAGATTAATTGAAAGAAGTCATTTGGTCAATCGGACCACGAAATATAATGGAAAATACAATATATGTTGATCTACCTCCTAAATTTTAAATATGCAAATAAGTAATATTAGACGTACAAAATAATCAAATTTATTAATTCAATTTTTATTAATTTTATGACTAATTTACCCATCTATTATAAAGTATCTTTTTATTTTAATTTTTATTAATTAATGATTTTCTATATATAAATATATATATATAATATACACAGGGTGTGCAAGCTAATGCGCCCACCCCATTTTCTTTGCGGTTCTAGATAGGAAAAAGTATGAATTGAGACTTCCCTTCATTTTTCATGTAGTTTGTTCATATAAGGTCGATTTATTTTTTTCGACCTCGATTCGACATACATAAATCGAATTCATATTCTTAATTTTATATGAGAACCCCATTTTTCAGATTTTTCTTTGAAACTAAATTTTTGGCGAGAAAAATGAGCACTGAGTTATTAAAATCGGTACAACAGAATCGGAGCTATGATTTTTTGAAAATAGCCTGACTGCTGTTCCAGTGCGTTAAGTCGAAACCACTTTATTTTTGTCTTCTACTGTAAATATTTTGAAGAGGAGTGAAAAATTAGTCAAAGTAAGTAAATAAGAATAAATAAATCGAAATTTGAGATTTTAGTATATTTTTAAACCAGATACGATAGGACTTGTCCCTACAAGAGTCTGGAAACGAAAAATAAACAGCGTTAATTCCTACATTCCTTTGATTTTCTATTTAACCTTTTTATTCCCAGATAATAATAGTTATGATGGTCCCAACCCCGATTGAAAAAGGAGGTGGGATTTGAACTGCAACCGAGGTATTTGGGCGAATGACTGACTCTTGGGTAACATCAGGAATTGGTCGAGGAGAAAAAAAGATGGAAAATACGAAATTTATGCGATTTGGCAGGAAATTTAACAAGCTTTCAGACTTTTCTGTCTCCTTTGGCTGATTTTTCACTACTCTTCAAAATATTTGCGGTAGAAGGCAAAATAAAGTGGTTTCGACTAGAACAGCATTCCGGTCTTTTCAAAAAATCACATCTCCGGTTCTATTGGACCGATTTTCATAACTCAGTGCCCAGTTTTCTCGCCAAAAAATATAGTTTAAAAAAAAACGTGAAAAATGGGGGTTCTCTTTTAAAATTATGTGTGTGGTGATTAGTGACCGTTAATCGATATTTATTTAGAAATCGTGAGATACGGTCTGGTGTGATGTAGGTTTCAAAAAAACATTTTCTTTATCGTGACATTAAGAATATGAATTCGACTTATGTCGAATCGAGGTCGAAATAAGTAAATCGATCTTACATGAACAAACTACGTGAAAAATGAATGGGAATCTAAATTCATAATTTTTTCCTATCTAGAACAGCAAAGAAAATAATGGGCTGGGCGTATTAGCTTGGACACCGTATTTATTTATTTTATTAATTTAAAAAAATATAAATTAAAAGTTAAATTATAATAGATTAGTAAATTAGTGATAAAATTAATAAAAATTGAATTAATCAATTTGATTATTTAGTACGTTTAATATTACTTAAGTACATATTTAAAATATGATTAAAATAGGTAGATCAAAATATGTTATTAATGCTTTTATCTCCTTGTTCAATTTTACATTTTTTAATTTCAAATTTCGCAATCCAATCTAGTTCCCTCTCTTTGTTGAAACTATGTAACACCGTTGTATATAAATTTAACTTTTTTTCTTTTTTTTAGATCGTTCTTAAATTCGGAAAATTTGTTCGATTTAGGCAAGTGTTCTTTAATTGTCGTTTTTATTTCTCTACTGCTTTGCCCTATATGTTTAATGTCCTACCACAGTAAGTTGTTTTCAACGATCCGGATTTCGAGCCTACAGCTCATCATCAGGTAGAAGTTGAAGGTTGCACCCCCCTCCCAAATTCATCCTGATGATGAGCTGTAGGCTCAAAATCCGTATCGTTGAAAACAACTTACTGTGTTTAGAAACTGTCTTTTTAAAAAGATCAAGTAAGGAATGTTTAAGATTTTATAGCGTGAGATAGAAAGTGAAAATTACAATAACTTACAACTTAGGCTAAGGTGTAGTCGGTTAATCACTTACTTGGAAATGTATCCGTTTTACAAGAGAACCAGTCGTTATACATTCGATAACTCTCAGATATTCCCATTCAAAGGAAATACAAGGGGCGGAATTCTTTCGTCCTCGATGGAAATATCACAATTACAAATAAAAGCCCTTCTTTTAAGGATAAAAACATAAATGTGTCGAGGGCCCCGTTGTATACAACTGCTTGAGCAATGGGCCCCGGTCTTTGAACTGATTGCTATAACAGCCCACCGGCTGGGAGCCGTAAATTAAAGGCTTCCCTCAGATTTATTGGAGCATAACAAAAGGATTTAAACCCTTTATCCTCCTTGGCTCTTTCCTCTTCGCGTCAATTTATGTTAGGGACTACTTTGTTATTGACAAGGAAGTTTTAAAGCATATTAAGATCATTTAGTAAATCATAAAATAAAAAATTCTATTTTATTTAGTTTAATTATAAAATTAATGTATAAAACGTTAATAGGAAAGGACTTTTTTTTTATTGATTTAGACCTATAATTCATATAACCTAGCACAAAAAGTGTATATATAAAGATCCAGAACTCTGGGTGGGCGTCGATGGCACTCATCACTGTACCGTGAAGGTCCCGGGTTCGAATCCAGTGGCCCTGTATTCGAACCAGACATACTTACAAATGGGCTTTTTTGAAAAACACCGGCACCCCGAGGATTCAAATAACCACGTAGTTGAAATTCCCCCTTAAAAAAAATCTAGGAAATTACACAGCAAAACGTTTAAAAACAATACATTGTATAATTCAGGGGCAGTGCAGGGTAGACTTCAATAAAACAGACAAGCTTGAAATTACAGGATGACGTAAAAATTAAATTAAATTGGACATACTCATAGTTGAAAAGGATCATAAAATTACGCATACAAACATTTAAGCGTTATCCCATATATATATATATATATATATATATATATATATATATATATATATATATAAAGGGAGGACCAATAGAAATCTTGATACAAATATCCATCGTATCCCAAGATTGATAAAAGTGATATTTGTTTGCTACTAAGCATCAGAAAGTATCCTGTGATATTAGAATAGTATATATATATATATATAAAGTGGAAGGTTTCTGGACCGACAAACAGCTGAGGTCATCGCCGGCCCTCCGCGTGTATTCCTTCTTTTCATAGAATAAAAATGCTTTTTATTTATTTTCCTCAAAAAACAACATACAATTAAGAAATGTACAAATAGCATAAACACATTTGGGATATAATATGTTGCATTGAATCCTATATTAAATCAGCTACGGAGAAAACAAAAACAATACAATAAACAAGCGTACATATACAAACAATATCTTAAAATTTAACAAATAAATTAGTTTAATATGTACCCATAACCTATTTATAACTAATAACAAGTATTTATAAATATATAAACATTGTATACAGTCAAATTCATTGGAGTTCGTGCTCCGATTGACCGAATAACGTTTTCAATTAATTAATCTTTATGTAAGGTATAAAAAAATCAGTGTCACGAGCGGGATTCGAACCCACGATCCTTGGCTAAATAAGCAGCTGCTCTACCACTTGAGCTATCGTGACGTCGATCCAGTCGGACACCAACTTCCTTTATTTTTTTTGTCTCAACCAATACCCCAAAAAAAAGTTGAAAAACGTTATTCGGTCAAGCGGACCACGTACTCTAATGAATTTAATAAGTAAAATGAAGTTTGAAGTAATGAAAGCTCTCCGTGGCCATTTCATTTGTCGCCGAGAATCGAATAGATTACATTAAAATGGGAAAAAGGAGGGAAAAATCGAAAAGGCGGGGTTGAGATGGGATAATGAAAAAAAAATATGTTGGTACAATTCGTTTGTAAAGAAATTGTAAAAATAGTATATGATATTAAGAAATTATATCAAGAAAAATAGCATATATGTAAATAATTTCAGAAAAGATTATTAGAAGATAAATAAGATAAATAGATAAATAGAAGATAAATAAGTTGAATAAAAAAACGTACATGCAATGTTTTTGTTGATATAATTTGATGATATCATATCCCATTTTTACACATTTTTTAACTAACGAATCGTATCACATTTTTTTCATATAATAATAATATCGTTTTTCTAATAATCTTCTAGGAAGTTATTTACATAATAATAATAAATCTTTATTTGCTAGAATGTACATTACATATAAATTTATAACAAAAAATAATATTTTGGTACATCCCTGCCTGCTGTCCAAAAGCAAAGCATATGCTTGACAGCAAAAGTTTTTCAAGATCACCAGAGAAATGAATTTAGCTTTTCGAAATTAAAAACAAACAAATAAACAGACATAATACAGAATAATCTTGTCGAATGAAAAAAAATAACCAAATTAAATCTTAGCTTTAAAATATCTTAACTACAATTTAAACCTTTTGAAATTATAAATATTTTGCCTTCTTTGCAGTTTTTGTAATTTTGAATAATAATCCTCTCTTTATATATTAAAAAGAAAAAAAAACTCTGAACATATATGCTATGTTTCGTTGATATAATTTCATGATATCATATCCCATTTTTCCACATTTTTTAACTAACGAATCGTCTCCCAATTTTTTTCTCATATAATAATAATTTATTAGGTTTCGTGGTCCGTTTGACCAAATAAATTCTTTTCAATTAATTAATGTTGAATTGAGGCTTTGGTTGAAATAGAAAAGTCAGTGTCACAAGCGGGATTCGAACCCACGACCTTCGGCTAAATACACAGCTACTCTACCACTTGAGCTATCGTGACTTCGATCCACTCGGACACTAACTTTCCATCTCAACCCCACCTTTTGAATTTTCCCTCCTTTTTGCCATTTTTCAATAATAATATTATAGTCCTTCTAATAATCTTCCAGGAAGTTATTATGCTATTTTTTCTTGATGTAATTTCCTGATATCATATCCCATTTTTACAATTTCTTAACAAAAGAATTTTACCAAAATATTTTTTTTTTTGTCAATATCTCTTCTATTAATTTTTTCCTAACACTTTGACTTGACCATTGGAGGGCTCTTTGAATATGCAGAGAAACGGTAAAAATGAACGAAGGCAATACGTTAGTTTAGAAATAAAGTAAGTAATCGGACTACTCTTGGGCATGCAGAACAATTTTTCTCTGGACATTTTTGACTTTTTCAAATTTTTGATAAACCCAGGTCTCTGCTGCATAAAATTGTAACATAAAATTGCTCGTCATACAGAATCAAACAATCTTTGATTATGAAGGAGTTCCATACAAAAGCAGTCAACGTACCCCTGAGTTTTGTTTATATTTATTTGCTACGAGTACTTCTTTGTGGTCTTTCTGTAGTTAGCCTTACATCAGAAAATAGCCTGTAGCGATTTTAAAAGGCCTGTGATATTTACTGAGTGCACTACTTCACTGAATAATGGATGCTCTCCTCTGATGTAGTAGCTGGAGGGTCAAGAGTATTATTCTGCTTACGAACGATCTCGGCAATCGATTTGTTTCTCCTTACAAGTTTCTGTTAAAAAAAGGAAGGAAAACCCGTCGAATATTTCCTTGGGTTTAATGAGACTCGTAGCTTCGGGGGTAAAAAATACTCCTTTAAAATGCTGGGATGTTAATGACATTTTAATTATACGAGGCATTCTCGTTCGAATTCCCGGGGGACATTTTGAAGGCAATATCCTTAAATCTTTTGACCGAATGTGTTTCAAGTTCAATCATTCCAAGCATTTTGACACTAATCAATAAATATGACACAAGTCAAAAATATATATTTGATACCTTTAAACCTTTCATTTAATTGATCGATAAAAGTATATTTTAGCCCATTTATAATATAAAGAATGAAAATACCGATACAAAAAATGTTTACCCAATTTTCTCATCAGAGGCGGTCAAAGATCGAAACTGTGGCAAACAATGGGAGTGGAAGTGCTTCTGGGGAGCAAAAGAACTTTTAATCTACTTCTTGACGCTCTCGCTAGAAGAAGTACTTAAAATCAATCTAAGCAGACGTGACAAAAATGTTAAATTTTGATAACGAAATAAAATTCAGTATGGTTAGTATATCGAAGTAAGCAACATAGATCTAATTTATATATCTTTATACATTTTACTGTTTTCGGGTTTGCTAAAGGTTTCTTGGTAGTGAAGTTTTTGGTTAAATGGGCTAAAAATTGCTTGGTATTCCTGTCTTTGTACAAATAGTTAAATAGACAATTGTGGGTCTACTAAGCGAAAAGTCTCTGTAATAGTAGTCAGTTATAGGTTGACCCAATTATTGTTTGTACGGTTGTCTTTGTATTTATGGTATAAGTAATCAAATATTACTTTCTGGGCTTGCTCAATTTTTGTAGGTATTGTTAACTTTTAACTAATAGACNTAACTTTTTACTAACAGTCCCTTTAAGGTTTACTCATCTCAATTTTTGTAGGTATTGTTAACTTTTTACTAATAGTCGATTTTGGGTTTTTTCGCCCCAATACCTAAAAAATGCGGTGAGCAAACCCAAAATCGACATTTAGTAAAAAGTTAGCAATACTTACCAAAATTGAGGTGAGAAAACCCAAATCGACTATTAGTAAAAGGTTTAAGAATTTATATATTATATAAATTTAGTATTTATATATTGTTAAGTATTTTGTTGATGGAATTCTTTGTAGTTCATTCTCATCTGGTGGTAGTAGCTTGATATCCGTTTTATAGCCTACATACGTAATATTTTTTTTTTAAATTAAGGGATCTCTTAAAACAAAACGTACGTGATTAAATGAAGACCTAGAGGTTTTCATTGACCAAAATATATGTTCAGTACTTTCATTATTACACTATTAACCAATACAATACATTTTAGTTTTTATAGTTTATAATATTTATATAAATAGGAGTGTTTTATATTTTCATAAGTGCTGAAGTTTTATGATGAGTCAATTATGAATTTTGGTTACGGGCCGAGTCTGGAGGATTTTCTTTCTCGTTTGTAATCTTTATCTCAACCGGAAATATGCTTGTGATCCGTCTCATCGGGCCTCGGACGAAAGTTATTCCGAGTGCCTGATAACTAGGTGCCAGGCCCATTAAAGTTATCGTTGGCCCTCAAGTCCCAATTAGGCCCCGCTCCTGCTTTACCAGGGGGCGGCTTTCGTCCCGGAATTCAATTGGATGCCGGTTATAAGGTTAGATGGACGGGGGTACCCGTCGGTACAAGCCTGCCGATAAAAATTGAAAAAGTTCACCGTGTCTGGAGGGGGGTGTAAAAATTTAAAATTCTAATGGAAGAGCTTCGGAATTTTTTTTATTATATATTTTTTGTTAACTCGAGAGCATTTTAGCCGTCGATAATATTAGAAAGTGCTTGCAGTCTTGACAGCAAAATCATTTCCTTTCCTTTTTTTTAAAATCAAATTTCGTTAATTTAAAAGCAATTCATATCTGAAAGATTTATATAAAGTTCTAACTTTTTCTCAGGCACTCATCATTTTCTATAACGTTATTTTCTAAATTTTCAAACATAGTACATAACGATTAATTAAGGATTTTAGTTGAGATGTTAATGGCACGAGCGGGATTCGAACCCACGATCTTTGTCGTCGAAAATCCAATCCGATTACACGACATTTGAAAAATGGCAAAAAGGAGGGAAAACTCATAAGGTGGGGTTGAGATGGGAAGTTGATGTCCGAGTGGATCGAGGCCACGATAGCTCAAGTGGTAGGCAGCGGCGTATCTAGCCGAAGATCGTGAGTTCGCATCCTGCTCGTGCCATTAACTTTTTTCATCTCAACTACAAACCTTAATTAATTGTAATGTATTAATTGGTCAAGCGGACCACGAAATTAGTGAATTTAATAGTACATAACATTTATTAGGTTTGGTGGTTCGCTTGACGAAATAAATTCGTTTCAATTAATTAAGGTTCTGGTTGAGATAAAAAGCTAACTCAAGTCGCAGAGCAGCGGCGTATTTAGCCGAAGGTCGTGGGTTCGAATCCTGCTTATGACACTGACTTTTTTATCTCAACCATACCCTTAATTAATTGTACATAACATTGTACATTATAATATACATTATAAACCTTTTTATACTCTTTCATTTTATTTTTTATATTCTTTATTTATTTTATTTTATTATCTTGTAGTCTTGACAGGAAAATCATTTCCTTTCCTTTTTTTCTTTTTTTAAATCAAATTTCGTTAATTTAAAAGCAATTCATATCTAAAAGATTTATAAAAAGTTCTAACTTTCTATCAAGCACTCATAATTTGATATAATGTTATTTTCTAAATTTTTAAACATTGTACATTGTAATATACATTATAAACCCTTTTATCCTCTTTGATTTTATTTGTTTATATTCATTATTTATTATTTTTTTTAGTGGGGCAACAGCAACGAAAACCAGGTGATGTTGAAAGAGCTGGACTTCGAAGCGTCCGGCCTTTATTCCTGCGAGGTATCAACGGAGACCCCTATTTACACTAAACCTTCAGACGATCAAGAAATGACCGTAATGCGTGAGTAAAAAATATTCAAATTTATAACAGTTATGTAGGCAAAGTTGTTATGAAAAAAAAAGAGTAAAAGGAGTATTCGGAAAACAGAGAATGTAACATTATTAAGCCCCGGCATAAAAATGTTTCCAGGATTACCAGAGGCAAAACGTCGAAACCCTAATTTGTAAATGCTTAGGTTCACAAGCTCCCTCTTTTACTGGGCGTCTATTGGATTTTCTTCGACGCGGAAAGAGGCAAATGCTCGAAAACCTAACAAGGTTTCTGTATTCGTTTAACCAGCCTCTGAATAAGAGAGTTTCCGACCATGATTAAAGGGACACCCTCTCGTATATACTTTGATTAGGGCCCTTTAAAGAGAAACTATGGTTTATTACCAAGCGAATCGCTTAATCTATTTAAATGAAACACTTTCTTGTTGTATACCTATTTAAATTGACAGCTGCCTCTCTATTCAAGGGGAATTACGTTAATTTAACATTTAACACTTCTTTCAGCAGACCTTTTTACCTTTTCTACCACAATTGTCTACCCTACTCCTTCTATACATCGTTTACTCCTGTAGTTTCAATTCTACAATATAAAATTTAATGCGCTATTATAAATTTAATGAATATATATTAATAGCAGAATATAAATGAATATGGTATTGTTTTTTAGTTGTACAGAAATTTATACGTTTAACAATTCGTTGGTAGCAATCAAAAAAAGATGTTGATTGAGGTTTAGTGGGTTGTATTAGGAGATCCCGAGTCTACTTAGTATTATAACTAGGGCTATGATTTATATGCAATAAAAACAAACAAATATGCCCATATGTACTGGGTATCCCAGTTCCTTCTTACGAAACTCAAGGAATCGATTCTACTCTTTGTTTGGAGTAAAAAATGCCCAGGAGAAATTTTTCGGAAAGTTCTCTATTTTGAAGATATTCGTCAATTTTGGTTTTTTCAACTTTTCACTACCTTACCACATAAAAACGCTTACAACTTCCAAAATGTTGAGACTACAACAAATCCAATTACACCATTTGAAAGAACGCTAAATTTACTGTAGGATACTTCTTTGCAATAATCTGAATGACATAAAATGTTAGCCAATATCAGTTGGAACATGTCAAAATTACAAAATTTAAAATTTTGGTCATGATTGCACGTTCTACTGAGGTTACAAAAAAATTACTACAACTTGTCAAATTTTACGAAAACTTCTTCATCTAATATGCGTTACGTTGATATATCCAGGTTTTTAAATAACGTTCTAGTACAGTTGAATAATAACAATTGAATGTTCGAAAACTTGAGCTAAGGTAAATTTGAATTTGAGGGGGGAGGGGTTACAAATAAATCAGTTAGGACTCGCTTTGTAAAGTAAAAATGACACATCTGTAATCTCACAAAAACCATACCAGAAAGTTTCATACAATAAAATGCAATGGTTCTTCTTGTAGCAAGCACCTAACAACAAAGGAGGAACATTTCAGAGGAAATGCTCAAAGTGTTTTCCCTCTTCTCGAATGCATTACTGACTTTCTGAATATCTGCCTCCCCCCTTTAAATTAACCTTAGCTCACGTTTTCGAATATTCAATTGTTATTTTTCAACTCTACTGGAACGTTATTTAAAAACCTGGATATATCAACGTAAAGCACATTAGACGAAGAAGTTTTCGTAAAATTTTACAAGTTGTAGGTATTTTTTTGTAACCTCAGCAGAACGTGCAATCATGACCAAAATTTTAAATTTTGTAATTTTGACATGTTCCAGCTGATATTGGCTAACATTTTATGTCATTCAGATTATTGTAGAGAAGTATCTTACAGCAAATTTAGCGTTCTTTCAAATGATGTAATTGGATTTGTTGTAGTCTCAACATTTTGGAAGTTGTAAGCGTTTTTATGTGGTAAAGCAGTAAAAAGTTGAAAAAACCTAAATTGACGAATATCTTCAAAATAGAGAACTTTCCGAAAATTTTCTCCTGAGTATTTTTTGTTCCAAACAAAGAGTGGAATCGATTCCCTGAGTTTCCTCAGAAGGAACTGGGACACCCTGTATATGTTCATATATTTGGTAAAAAATGCAATTTAAAATTGAAAATATGCGAACACTCCCATGAGAAAAAATAAGGGGACCTCAAATTAAAGCACATACTCGTATTGAAAAGAGAAACAACGGCAAGAGGAACATCACATGGCTAATATTAAAAAAGAAAAACGCATTAAAAAAATAGGTAAATTTGAAAAGTACATATAATCATCCATCGAGAACCATATCGGTCCATTTTCGATGAATTCTCTGATTTTATGGAGTGTTTCATTGTATATAAGATCCAAGCTAGATTTCCTGCGGGTACTTTCGTAAGGAATGCTTTCCCTGATTGTTTCTCCAAAAAACCCTTGAATTCAGCATGGCTTAGTTTATGTGTATGTCAGCTCTATCTAAAGCACGACAAAAATCGATATTGAAACCGGACAAGACCCAGCACTTGTGGCAGCTTGTGTCTCAAGTTTTGTTGAAACTTGACTTTCTACCTTTGTTTTCCTTGTCTTTATGTGCAGTGTTACCAAAAAACGTGTAGCTGTTGATACAGGTTTATCACAACAAACAAAGTATAAAAGGTTTGCATCGCCCTTAAAAGTCACATTTCAAAACCCACTTTTGAACAAGATGTTTCATCTTTGCGGTGACCTTCGGCATTTTAGGAGTAGTCAGTTCACAACCCACAAATAATGTTTCATGATGGAAAACGCATGAGAGACTGGGTAGACCTGAAAAGTGTGATGGTTGAGAAAGAAAACTGAGGTAGTAATATTTCCATGAATCCAATTAAACTATTCCAAGAGAACATTTAAAGTGGTACAAACACTATTCCTTGTCTATTTATTCCAAGAGAAGCAAAGGCAACCGAAAGTACGCGAAAAGCGGTGGAGCAGCAACTGACCAAACACAAACAGGTTCATTATGTGGAAACGGAAGAATGAGAGCCCGTAGCTCTTTTTCGGAGAATTTTTTTGCCTGCTCAGAAAGAGTAAAATTTGACGTGCCAAATACCGATATGCCAGGAGAAAATATGCAATTACAACCAACTTATGCCAAAATATGCATTTATGGCAATACATGCACAGATATGCAAAATAAATATAGCTTAAATTGATTCTGAATGTTTTAAAACATATACAGTTTTTCAAAACTGGATGTTTTAGTTAAGCAGGAAAAATATGCAAATACATATATGTCCCAGCCCTAATTATAACCGTCAGGAATGGAATGTCTTTGCGGATGGTTTGATTAGTAGTAACAGGAAGGAGCCTTGATGATGGGTTGGTGGACTTATTATTGAAAAGATTTAGTTGTTGGTTTTAGATTGGTTTTGGTATTAGATGGCTTGGCTACCCCACAACTCCGTAAGTCCAATTTGTGTTTTGCATATTGTTCGTTTGTTCTGTGTTATTCATTGTGCATTTGGATTCCAGTAGGCACCTGAGTTGTTCGTATGTATATTTGTATATGATATCCAAATAGAACCCAAGGTAGCAGTTTTCTTTGGTTGAACTTACTATGTATGTGAGGTGATTAGTGACCGTTAGTCGATGATTATTCAGGAATCGTGAGATGCGATCTCGTGTGACGTAGGTTTCAGAAAAACATTTTCTTTATCGTGCCTACGTTTCGATCTTTATTGAGATCATCTTCAGGACCTTGCGTTGTCTGCATTTCAACAAAAAGGTTCTCTGATTGATATCCGATGCGAGTTTCTTCTCATTGTTGGCGATGTCCTTCAGAATACTTTTTGCTTCGTGTCCATATATAGTTGAAATTTGTTCATAGAATCCCAAGTTCTTCGTTCTTCTCGTGTAGAAATGTCGCCAGTAAATATATATTTTTTTATTTATAACCATTATTAACAAGTTTTGTTTTCAAAATCCGCCAAAGAAGAAAAAGAGATAAAATGAAATCAAGGCGTGAAGAAATACCAAACCCGCTTTACCGATCGGTCGTGTGGTACCGTATAACCCATTTCTACTTTTAAGAAAACAGTTTAAATTTTTTTTCATTTGATTATCTACAGCAAATCAGATTTTGGATCACTGGGAATCAATTCTTGTTGATCAAATATTAATTATGGTTGAGAATTTAATCGAGAAAAATCCTAACAAAAACCCTTTTTTCGAAGTCCAACAAAAATTACATAAAGCGTACTTTTATTAGATGCCAGATGAGATTAATTAATTAGCTCTAAATAAAAGCTGCATCAACACCATATTTTCCTTTAGAAAGCCCATTTTCTCCGACGCTGTTTAATAAAATAGAAGATATTCTTTTTTGAAAATTTCTATTCACATACGCGTTTTAAAAATCTTATTACATGTAAATTGATATATTTGACTTCACTTTAAAGCACTAGCACCCTGTTTGAAACCGCTCCCCTTTTTTCAATTCGATAAAAGTTGAAGTGATGTTTAAAAATTTATGATAAGGCGTGTGTTTCACCATTCAATTCATCAGAGTAAACACTTGAGACCCTCTAACGGACGGTGTAGAATCTATATTTTATCATTCCTTTAAATGAAAATAAAGCCTCGAATGGTAAATAATTCCTTTTTAATTTCAGTTATTTCATTTTAAACCGACATCACGAAGAGTTCGTTTAATTTTGATAAGCATCCGATTATGAAGTGTTACTTAATTTAATATTAAATTTTTGAATGAAGGGCGGGGCTACTTTTTTAAAAAGAAAAATGTCCTAATAATAAACCGTTACAATATATATTTAATGGTTTATTACCAATTCTAGTATTACCACTAGGTAGCATCTCCATTGATTAATTGTTCGTCGTAGTAAATAATTATTTTGTAACTTATTGCGCTTTTCGCAGATTGTCAATGTTTAAAAATAAAACGTTAAATACATATACTTTCTTTTTCTCTCTCGTCTATTTTACTTCACATTGAACAGAACCGATAAACAAACACAGCTGCAGAAAGAACCACCCACGTTTGAGTTCAATATTAATGTTGTTCATACAAACAAAATGGCTTGTTTGCTTGGTTAAACACCCATCACTGTCGATTAAATACAACAGTAACAGTGTACACAGAAGTGTAAATAGCGCGACATAAGTAGCATTCAATGATTGGCTTTATCGTAGAAATTCATGAACGGAAGCATTTTTTTAATCAACATTGTATTCCCTGTACTGAAAATGATTAACATATATTCTTTTTTTATGTTTTCTTTGAATTCAAAAAATGGTTTTTTATGCATGATTTCAGTAATTTATCGTGTATGCAGATTTTCGAAAAATAATTTTTTGTTTAAATCTTACAGTTTTACAATATTTTTAATCGAGGAAGTTGGTTTTATAAGAAAAAGAAAGGGGGTGGTTTTTGGCATCCAGCTGCTGCCGTGTAAAAAGTCCTCGGGTGGTGAGATATAAAATTAAATATGCTAATTATTCTTCTATTGTTCCTTCACGCTCATATTGAAGATAATTGTTCGTTCGTGCATTTAAAAACTTAATTCAACCCTTCTTTTTTGGCTTTATAAAAGTAAGCCTAGTTTGTGCGTTCTGGTGTAAAGGGTATTTTGAAGTAGCGACTTTGTACAGGGCTTGTCGCATCATGCAAACTGTTCTTTCACCGACAATTCGAACACAACCATAAATGCTTTTAACCGGAGCATCCTTCACCCTATCAAATTTGCCCCTTTTACTAAAAATAAACCTCATTCAGGCCAACGCTAACGTCATCCACTGTTGTGCCAACTCCATTAAATATTAAATACGAAAGTTGCTTTCTTAGGCTGTTTTCCTATAGAGGTAAAATCGATTGGGTAATTTACAATTCATACACGACCCGAAAAAAACTTTGATGTATTTTTGATGTGACCCCCTCGATATGGTAATGCATCTCAAGTTATTCCACGTCGAAACATTTGAAAGTAACCTGCTCCTAAAATTTTTCTACAACAGAGCAAAGTTTGTTGGATTTTATTTAGTAAAGCGCTTCTTGATGTAGTGTAAAAGAAGAGACAAATCGAAGCTGTTAAGACTGAGCGAAAGTCTTTTATATTTTGGTGAAAGAATATCATGAATATAAAAAAATTTCACAGTTATAACATAACATTTTCTATTGATGTTAAGACATACTTAGATAAAGTTTTAAATTTATTAATTTATTTTCTAATCTAGATAAGACTTAGTTACTAATTGAGTATTAATGATTCTTCTTAAAAACTATTCATTACAATTCCTTTGAAAATAGTTTCATTATTTCTTTAGTCACATTTTATAAAACCAACAGTGTCTAAACTCTTCGAAAAGTTATTATTAAAACGAATAAAACACATCGTTGAAAAAAAGAAAATCATTCCTGACCACCAATTTGGATNCAATGTCCTCTTGAGATCCTTTGCCGTCCTACCGACTGCGCCAGTTAAATAACTTCAACTGCGGATTCCTTTTTTAAAAAAACTTTATTTGAAGTTACAAGAACAAGTTTTAACCTAATTTAACGATGTACTCTCATCAAGTTCTAGGCAGGGAATCATTATTAAAAATACAGAATTAAATAAGTAGGTCTCTTGGGAGGGAGAAGTTGCTGACCACAATACTAGGAATGACACCTGCATCTAAGCGTTGTAAACAGATAATTTCACATAACTTTATATATATATATATATATACGCACCATTGGAAAATCAACGCGGGTGCGTTTAAATCTGACTCGACGCTTATTTCCTTTGATTAATACGTTAATAAAAGAAAGTGAGTCAATTTTCGGTGCACCATAGGAAAATCAACGTGGGTGCTTCTAATTATGACTGGGAACATTGTATTTTATTAGTCTCGTACCAAAAAATAGGTGAGTCACTTTTCGACGCACGATTCGTTACAAAATAGTTTTGGTTGGAAGGCAAATAAAAAAAAACAATATTATTAAAACATTATTCAAACACAATGTCAAAATTTAAAACAAATTCTTCACAAATTAATCTGATTAAGGTTTAATAGTATTTTTTACGTCCGATCATCGTTTTACGATAGACTAGGCTACTGTGTTGCAGCAAATCGAGGTCTGTTCGAACAATTATTATAATGATTTTGAACATTTTTGATTTGCTTTTTTTTTACTTTACCAGAAAAAAGGAGATTGTTATATTCATTTAATTTTTTTTTACTTTACCAGAAAAAATACTCTTAAACCTTAATCAAATTAATTTGTGAAGAATTATTTTTTAATTTTTACATTGTGTTTGAATAATGTTTTAATAATATTGGTTTTGTTTATTTCCCTTCCAACCTACTAAAATTAATTTGTAACGAATGGTGCGTCGAAAAGTGACTCGCCTATTTTTTGGTACGAGACTAACAAAATAAAATGTGCCGTGCGTCGAAAAGTGACTCGCCTATTTTTTGGTACGAGACTAACAAAATAAACTGTGCCGAGTCATAATTAGACGCACCAACGTTGATTTTCCTGTGGTTCATCGAAAATTGACTTTCTTCCTTTTTTTAATGTTAAAATCAAAAGAAATTGACCTTGAGTTAGATTTAAACGCACCCACGTTGATTTTCCAATGGTGCACCGAAAATTGACTCACTTCCTTTTTTAATGTTAAAATCAAAAGAAATTGACCTTGAGTCAGATTTAAACGCACCAACGTTGATTTTTTTATGGTGCACCGAAAATTGACTCACTTCCTTTTTTTAATGTTAAAATCAAAAGAAATTGACCTTGAGTCAGATTTAAACGCACCCACGTTGATTTTCCAATGGTGCACCGAAAATTGACTCACTTTCTTTTATTAACGTATTAATCAAAGGAAATAAGCCTCGAGTCAGATTTAAACGCACCCGCGTTGATTTTCCAATGGTGCGTCAAAAAATGACTCACCCTGTATATATAATACGTTATGAACCAATTAAATTTTTAATATTTTAAAATAGTTCAACGGACTAATTGAACCATTGTTGACCACTACTGCAGCAAATTTTATTATTTATTTCCGATAATAAATTATTTTCAAATTTACTATCGACCAACTAATCATTCTAACAGAAATGAGAGAAATTAGAAGAAAGCGTGAGAAGGATGAGGAAGTGGGGTTGAGAGAGAGAGAGAGAGAGAGAGAGAGAGAGAGAGAGAGAGAGAGAGAGAGAGAAAATGAAAAGGTGGGAGGGAGCCGGAGAGAGGAATTGGGTGAAAACTGGCAACTGGGAAACTTGCCATAAGATAATAAATTATGGATTAAACTTATACCACGGGACGGCACATACGTTAGACAAAATTATCTATCCGTTAGATAGGACGAGTTACTATTTAACGTACATGACAAAGAGTGAGAGTGTTTGCGAAATCAAGAAACATAGAGTATCAGAATGAGGGTGACACATCTATACTCAGAAAAACTGAGAGCGAGAAACAGAGAGAGAGAGAGTGAGAGAGAGAGAGAGAGAGAGAGAGAGAGAGAGAGAGAGAGAGGATAGTGGGAGAGGGAATGATTGAATATCGTTTTATTTAAAAAAATCTATCAACTTTAGGTCGACCTCCCTGACAATTAAGAGGGAAAAGAGATTGATTGATTGATAGCGTTTTATTTATACACGCTGAAGGTCTCTTGAACCTCTCCTACGTTCAATGAGGTTTATAATTTAATTATAAAAGTGATCATATAAAAACATTGAATAATCTGCTTTTTATAAATAATTTTTTTAATATATAAAAAACATTAAAAATTATCCGTTAAATCCATTATATTTCGTGGTCCAATTGACCAACTAACTTTTGTCAATTAACTAATTCAATCCTGGTTGCACGACATTTGACAAATGGCAAAAAGGAGGGAAAATTCAAGGAGGGAAATTTGTGGTTGATATGGGAAGTTAGTGTCCGAGTGGATCAAAGTCACGATCTCTCAAGTGGTAGAGCAGCGTCGTATTTAGCCGAAGGTCGTGGGTTCGAATCCCGCTCGTGACACTAACTTTTTCATTTCAATCAACATCTTACATAAAGATTATCCATTCACTTAAATTAAATTACACTGTAATAACTGTCGTTATTGTTTACGATCGGAATGTGTACCAAAAACTAATAAAAAAAGTAAAATATCAAAAAATATTTGAGAAAGAAATAATGACCAATAGAATCAAATGATGAGAATGCTGCAAAAAAAGTGATGAAGAAGTAAGTTAAATCAGTACATGTATTTCACTTATCCATAACTTTTGAAGTAATTATTTTTGGCGTTTACTTTGATTGTATTGATTTTTTACAATTTTTTTGCGATTTATTTCTTGTTTCAATTTTTTAGAAAGTTTTTGTAAGAAAAGTGTTTTTATCTTTTCTTGGTTTATATTTTGGAATAACAATAGTTCCTTTATCTTTACTAATACACTAACCGGCTCCTTAAATTTTTTTTAAATTTTTCTCGTGCAGATGTATGGGTTGGGACGTTTTTAACAACTTATTGAAAAATTATTTTCAAGTAATTAATCTTTTAAGGTTTTGGTTGAGATAAAAAGGTCAGTGTCACGAGCGGGATTCGACCACCAAAACCTTATTTAAAGATTAATTAATTGAAAAGAATTTATTTGGTCAATGACCACGAAACCTAATAGATTGTTGAAAAATGTTAAATGTAAGTATTCTTGGTAGTCTTATTCGGAATGTTTTCATTCAGGTAGGGAGGGACAGACAGACGGAATGAAAGAGAGAGAAATGTTGGAGAGAGAGAAAAAGAAGAAAGAGATAAATAGATGTGAGTGTAAGAGATATATAAACTAGGGTGGAAAAAGATCTTAGAGAGGCAAGCAGGAGGTGAAATAAAGACAAACTAAAAATCAATAGAAGTGTGAGAGAAAAAGTGACAAAATGTTAGAACGATAGATAATGGGTTTTACATGGAGACTGTAAAGAGAGAGAGAGAGAGAGAGAGAGAGAGAGAGAGAGAGAGAGAGAGAGAGAGAGAGACAGACAGACAGACAGTCAGTCAGACAGAGGCAGAGAGGGAAATGTAACTGATTAATAAAATAAGGTAATAATAAAGTAGATAGCAAATTGGTATGCAGTTAGGAAAGTACATAGAAAAGGACGGAACTAAGTAGATATAAAACGTATAAAAAGATGGCCTTAGAAAAATTTTGCGTTTGATCGATTGTGTTACAATTAAGGGTTAGCAAGAAGTGAGAAGAAAAATAGAGTCAATGGTACAACTGGAAGAGATAGATAGATAGATGGAACACTATTAATTAAAATGTGTGTTGATTAATGACCATTAGACAATGATTATTCGGAGATCGTGAGATGCGGTCTGGTGTGACGTAGGTTTTAGAAAAACATTTTCTTTATCGTGCCAACGTTTCGATCTTTTTTGAGATCTTCTTCAGGGCTGTGTTTTGTTTCTGCGTAATTGTGCCGTTCTTGTGTGTCATGTTGAGTCAGTTGGGCACTCTCATCGGCAAGAAGATGATCTCTATAAAATCGAAACGTGGGGAAAGAAAATGTTTTTCTAAAACCTCCGTCACACCACACCTCATCTCACGATCTCCGAATAATCATTAATTAAATATATAAGTAGAGTTTTTATTTATAAAATCCTAATAAAAATGGTAAGATACAGAATATATCGATAGATAGAGACAGCTTTAAACGTTTTATTTATTACAACAGACTACTAAAAATGTATAACTACATACGAGAATGGAATACACCCATCTACCGAAAAAAGAGGAGGAAAATGAAGATTATGACCCAATAAATCTGTTGGTAGGTAGATGGATAAATAGTTTAGTACGAAGATAAGGGGAAATATAGATAAGTAGGGAGATACAATAGGTAGGTAGAAATGATTTCACAAGCCTGAGCTTAAACGAAACTACACAAAAATATTCTTAATTGTGATGATTTAACCTGAACTTTTATCAGGTTAAATATAGGTAATTCATTTCAATCATAGAAAAACTTAAATATAAGTGAGTTTTATATGTCCTATGTGAAAGTTTTTTAATTGTGCAATTCTGTCCTGTTTGTGTTGAATGTTTTGTTTTCTTTATTTACCGATAAACAACTACGAATTTTCACTTGTTTTGTGAAAATACATATGGTTTGTTTTGTATAGAGGCGTAGTTTACAAAACCGCATATAGGAAGTGATTTATGCGTTCACGTCGTTGTGTTTTTGCTATGCCACCATTCGGGTGGATTTAGCACGCTGTATCGCCTAAATTTTATTTACGGACTTGTCCTCTCTGATAATGCTAATGTTATGGGCCGAATTGATTTGCGAGCGTGGCTTTTTCGGCTGTGCCGACATCGAATCAAAAAAGTTGGGTCGTGTCAAGAAAACACTTTACAACAGAACATGGAAAATCCCATTAAGCCGATTAGCGAGATCTGGTCGGATTTCTAGCGTTCTTTTCAGTTATTATTTCTCTATTATTGTCGTGTTCATCTGCGGAATGGATTTTATTCGATTGTCAAGATTTACAGAGACAATTTTAGAAAGGGGTTTTTACTGTGACAAGTATTTTCTAAGTTTTTTCTTTGCTTTTTTTCAGAGGGCCAATTAGAAGATCCTCATATATCTTTTGGAAAGCCAATGTACACCGTTGGTGAGTGGTTACAGGTGAACTGTACCTCGGGGCCTGCGCGACCCACGCCAGACGTCACATGGCTCATCAACGGTATACAGGTAAGTACTTGAATTTTTTTTATCCACTTATAAAATTTCTGCGAGTAAATAAAGAAAAGGAACCTTTGAGAATCGAAGAAGCCCACCTTCTCTTCGAGGTGTAAATTTTTTATACGCCCACTTCCTGTTCTAATGGCCATGTGGTCACGGTTCGCATGAAAGGTTAAGACGCTTTCGAAGCTCTAATTAGATCCGACCAAGCTTCAATGAATAGAATATCAAGGGGGAATTAAAATTCGATGAGAAAGGGGAAAATGAAAACACATTTCGTCGAATAATTTAATTAACGATAAAATCAATTCAACGGGATAGCGTTAACAAGTTTTTATAATTAGATATAATCCTCCCAACTATTTCGTCAGAATGAAAAGTTGTAATGCAGTGTCTCGTTGGGATTATGGTGCGATTTTAACGAGAAAACTTATAATTATACAATACCATTAAAACTTCATATAAGCTGAGAGAAGAATTCGTTTACGATTTAGAGGTCAATTGACGAAGTTACATCTTTCAATTCGTTCCATGTAAGGTCTTGATTGAGATAAAAAAGTCAGTGTCACGTGCGAGATTCGAACCCAGAATAGCCCAAGCGGTAGAGTAGCGGCGTATTTAGCCGATGCTCGTGGGTTCGAATCCCGCTCGTGACACTTACTTTAATTAATTGAGAAAAGAAAGTTGATATGGTTAAATAACATAATAAATTGAGCTTATTTAATGACTGAAAATTGAGAAAGAATCATGAACTTCAATGGCCTCTTTTTTTGAAAATAAGAACTAAATTTTCTTTCCTTCTTGCGTTATGTACGTCCATTATTATAATATAGCCGCGTTAGCATGCCTTGGTTGATCCTGCGACGGAATATTTTTTATAATTCCTTAACGTGATTTTGGCGTTTTTCCAGGCCTAGGATATGTCACTGACGGATATGTCTATGGAAGCCAAAGACTTGACATATTGTAAGCCTTGGCCAATATTCCATAGTATTTCAATCTACGACTGTGGCTATATTGGAGAACGGGCCAAGATGAGCAGGCTTGGTTTTATTTCCAAAAAGTCATCTACTCGGTCAGCCAAGCGGCATTACAAACAACTAACTCGTAGGCAGTGAAATCCTGAGCGGTTTGCGATTGCATTATGGATATATCGACCATTGGGGGCACAAGCAAAATTACCTTTGTTTGTTTAACAGGGCACCAGAGTGTAGGTGTAATGAGCATGCTTATAAATTGTCGATGGAAATTTCGATAAGGACACCTATCGGCCCTGAACAATTTTGCTGCAAATTAGAACCGTTGATCTATCAGACAATGGAATAAAACTCCTCTGTTCAATGAGAATGGACCCAGGGCAGAGGCATCAACATAATCTACTTGGAAATTTTATCTTTCAGCTCCGAAGAAGAACGATCTATAGGGAGCAGTTGTTTTCAAGGGAGAATTAGTACTGTAATAAAGTCAATTTTATGTCTATGTGGTCGTCCTTTCTTTCCGGTGCTTGGCCATTCCAGGGACAGTCTATGGCCTTGAGGCTTTTTACTACACACTAAACTACCAAAAACGTGTGCCCATCGACAGCAGATTTTAATACAATCGTCTGTTCAGTGGCAATTAATACAATACTAAGACCCAAAATAACCTATGGATCATTAATCTGCTGGACCAAAACTCAACAAAAAGCATTAGGCAGCATACAAAGACTATCAAACCTATGTATCGCAACGGCAATAAAAACAACCCCTACAAGTGCACTAGAAACTGCTAAACTTACCTCTACTAGAAATATTTATGCAAGGAGAGGCTAGGAAAATAATAATTCGGGCATACAACTATAATTAACAAAATCAGACGCCCATTCTTAGAAATAGGGATTGACAATATGATCCCGGAAATATTCTTCACAACATCCAAAAAGTCTCATCGGACCTAAAAGGAGAGGAAGAACTCAGGAGAGCATCAGATACAATGTTATGGTAAACAGATGGCTCTAAAACAAACGAAGGAACCGGATCAGCCCAAAATATGAGCAATCAAACTCATTAAGAAAGTACACTTTGGTCTTCCAAGCAGAAATATATGCCATCAATGATTATGCCCTGATAAAATTGTAAAGGAGGTTACAGTGGCAAAAAAATCCTCATAAGATCTGATAATCAAGCAGCCATTAAAGCATTAGCATGGAAAAGAATTACATCAAAATTAGTTAGTGAATGCATCCAAATCTCCAAAACCTGAGGAAACAACAGCTTATGATATCTTGGGTGCCAGAGCACAGGAGAATTTTGGGTAACGAGGAAGCAGACAGAGGAAATCAGCAAGACCGTATATAGGACCCGAACGTATACTTGGGAAAACAAGAACAAATATAGAAGCCTCCATCGCAGAATGGATCCAAGCAAAACAAAAGGAGAAGTGGATAAACTCTAGCAGTGCTAGACATAGTAAACTCATGATGAAACAACCTTCACCAAGACTGGCAAAATAAATGCTGCAACTGGAGAGGGCTAAACTCAGAGGAGTGGTAGGACTACTAACATGTCACTGGCATCTGCGAAAACATCTACACAACATGGGCATGTACAACTATGATCCCATCTGCAGATTATGTAATGAGGAAGAGAAAACAGCCTCTCATATCATCTTCGAATGCGAAGCAACAGCTCAATGGAGATTCAACCTAACATAAGAAAAAACTTAGGAATGAAATTGTAGCAGCGACAGTCAATGACCTGATACGTCGAAGGAGAATGATAGTCTATTGCACTGAACTAAGGAACTAGGGAGGTGCAATAAGCCAGAAGGCTGCACTGCCTGGGGGGTACAAACCCCGCTTCCTAGTATCCTTATCACCATACCATACCTCTGTTGGTGCGAAGGGTTATGTGGGCTGAGGTTCTTGCACCTGTGAGAAGAAAAGCCCGAGCCTGAAATAGTAAGGAGTTTTGACAATTCGAGTGAGGGTTTTTAATTCGAAGGATAGGATTTACTGGATAAAAGAGGACTTTGCGGAACTTCACAGTTATGCTCAATATGTTCAAAATTGTCTCAGTACGTTTTCGGTTCTAAAGTTGTGTTAAGTATCTAAGTCGTGTTCAACAGTTGCTTTTTAAAAATTGTGTGGGGATTTCACGTCAGTCATCTGTTCAGTTATAGTTCTAAGTATCTGACTTGAGATGTTTGTAGTGTCTTTTTTTATGCACATTGTAGGTCAAGGATGTTTATAATATATAAACTGGGTACTGAATTAAATTTTATCTTTCATATATTTCTTAAAGAAATATCATGGAACTTGAATATACCATTACGTGTTAAATTCTGTTATGCTAACAGTTTACGTTAGTTTATCAAAAATGCTGGCAAAAAAAATCGTTAAATCTAACAGAACATTACATTAACATATTAGATAGGTTATGTTGTCATGCAATTTATTGATAATTATGATTCTTAAACTTGCCAAGTACGACAGGATAGATCCATTTTAGATACACTTAGTAAAGCATTTCTTTGTTTTTATCAAATATGGTTAAAAAAATGTTTTTGTATATTTTATATATTTACAATAATAAATTAGATATTTCAAATTTAAACACAAGAACTCTGTCTAAAAAATGTAGTTTCCGAGTTAGTTACTGTTTTTCGCAGTGCAAGTGCCTTCAACGGTTTGCAGGTGGAATGTAAATTGACGTTAAGTGACAAATTTTCCGCCGTAAGTGATATTGATCGAGGCTGCAGACAACTTATTAAATAGTTTTTGACCGACCCCGGGCCGATGTTTTCCGTTCTAGCTCGGATTTAAACATTCGATAGGAAAGCTTCAAGAAAAAATCGTGCGCATTTCGCATACTAACATAAACCTTCTGATCTTCCCAGTTCCTATCGTTCCATTTGTCTCCTATCCTTGCTATAAGTCTAGAAAAATTTATTTCCGAAAATTTAAGTGTGGTGTTTAGTGACAGTTAGCCAATGATTATTTGGAGATCGTGAGGTGGTCTGGTGTGACGTAGTGTTCAGAAAAACATTTTCTTTATCATGCCAACGTTTCGATCTTTATTGAGATCATCTTCAGTGCTCAAAGTGTTTGTTTTCTGTGCAGATGTGTCATTCTTATGAGTCATGTTGAGAGTGTCACAGTCAAAGAGAGACATTTTCAACACGCCACCCAATATTGTTACATCTTCACAGAAAACAAACACTTTGAGCCCTGAAGATGATCTCAATAAAGATCGAAACGTTAGCACGATAAAGAAAATGTTTTTCTCAAACCTACGTCACACCAGACCGCACCTCACGATCTCTAAATAATCTATAATTTATCCTTAATTGAAAATCCTAATATTATTCTCGATCATCTGTTTGGATTGCGCTCATTTCACTCGATAACCCAATAGCAGCATCGTGTTGCTGACAATACCGCCTCATCCATTGAACAAAAACTTTGGGTGTTTATCTTGATTTAGAACAGACCTTCACTTCAGATCTTTCACTCAGATTTGCTTCTAAATCTAAGGAACACCCTCCCTCAAGCGTACTATCACATACTGGCATCTTATCTGACTGGCAGGAGACTGAAATTTCACCTTAAGTGCGCATTACAGCATTCCAATTCCCCACATCAATCCACTCGAAAATTTTCCATCACATTATAAATGTTCCTTTTTATGATTATTCGGAGATGGTGAGATGCAGTCTGGTGTGATGTAGGTTCCAGAAAAAATTTGCTTTATCGTGTCAACGTTTCGATCTTTATTGAGATCATCTTCAGGGCTCAAAGTGTTGTTTTCTGGGTAAGTGTGTCATTCTTGTGTGTCGTGTTGACATCTCTAATTCAAGATCTCCGAATAATCAATGACTATCGGTCACTAAACACCACTCAAACACACACACACGTTCCTTTTTATGTTTGAAATCATAGTATTCATAACGATCTACACATTTCGTTTGTACTCGACCTCATCAAAATCCGATTTAAAACAATGTATCATTCAATAAGCATCATCCTCAATAACCTAATCAATTATTACTTCCAACCGTTCCAGAAAATCCTCCAAGACTGTTGAAGCAAATGTGGCTTTGTGACGTTCTACAGGTGACTCAAACGGCACAATTAGCATAAATCGAAAACATTTACTTAGTACAACATTTGTAGTTGGCCATAAAAAATAAATGTAAAAAAAGTGCATTTCGCAACGGGTTTTCTTTTTACACTGTCCGACCCTATAAAACGGAAAGCCCGAACGGACAGGCCTTGAAGCGTTAAAAGCACTAAAAGCGCAAGTACGTGCCCGCAGATCCGATACGTGCAGATCCAATCGCTTTGGCTCATAAAGGCCTATTCACTCTTTTGATGCCGAAAGGAATTTAACCGAGGAGAAATATAAACAGAGGAAGAACACAAGGGGTCCTTTTAAAAATTACCGAGAAAAAAGGAAAACCCCAAACTTTTAGCCCATAAAAACAATAAAATGTTAACGAACTATAATTAATTAAATAAAAATTAAAAAATAGGATCATTGAAAAAAACTTTTCGTTTGATATATAACCTTTATATCAAAATCCACCCGTTCTACCTGCTCAATGAAAACACGTGTATATACAAATTAATCCAGACAGGTGATGACAGATATATTGTCTAAACCCTTCTTCAGAACACGTATCAACGATGAAATGTAATTGTAAACATCATAAAATATTTCAAATTAATTAACATTCATATCTGTTTACTTGGTATTATTTAGTACAATCAGACAGTATACAATATTCAATGTCTGATGTGGGAGAAAAAACGGACAATAACTGGAAAGGTAAATGCAAAGAGGTATGAAGTTATATATCAATTTATTCTTACCAGTTTTGTCTTTCTTTATTTTGTATGAACAGATAACTCATAAAAATGCATACAGAATAAAATTAATAAAACAAATTCAATAAGTATTGGTAGCTATATATATAAATAAAGGTTGTAGTTTATAGTGAAAATCAAACAGTTGAAGAGGGTTATTGGTTATTGGAGAAAAACGATTACAATGAAAATGTACAAAAGGCAAATAGATCGAGTACAATTAAATGTGGAGACGAAAAACCATAGGTTCTTTTTAGAAAGAGAGTGAAAGATAAATCTCTTTTCAGAGAAATAACAATGCAAGAGAGACGAGAGGGAGAGAGAGTGAGAGTGAGGAAGAGAGAAAGACGGAAAAGAAAGAGAAAAAATTAAAAGTAGAGAGAAGGAATGTAATAGATTTTCTGATGTAGCAAAAGCACCTTATAATATTTTAAAATTCATTATGTCTAGAGGTCTGATTGACCAATTTAATTAATTATTCTTTTTATGCAAGATTTTGGTTGAAATGAAAAAGTTAGTGTCACGAACGGGATTCGAAGCCACGATAGCTAAAGTGGTTAGAGAAACAGCGTATTGAGCCGAAGGTCGTGGGTTCCAATCCCGATTTTCTAATGTAGCAAAAGCATTTAATAATTATTCAGAAATCGTGAGATGCGGTCGGGTGTGATGAAGGTTTCAGAAAAACATTTTCTTTATCGTGCCAACGTTTCGATCTTTATTGAGATCTTCTTCAGGGCTCAAAGTGTTTGTCTTCTTTGTAATTGTGCCATTCTTGCGTGTCGTGTTGAGAGTGTGTTACACAGAAGTCAAACACTTTGAGCCCTGAAGATGATCTCAATAAAGATCGAAACGTTGGCACAATAAAGAAAATGTTTTTCTGAAGCCTACATCACACCAGACCGCATCTCACGATTTCTGAAGAAGTATCGATTAACGGTCACTAATCACCACGCACTTAATAATATTGTGTAATCCATTATGTTTAGAGGTCTGATTGACCGAATTGCTTATTTCAATTAATTATTCTTTGTATGTAAGGTCTTGGTTGAAATGAAAAACTTAGTGTCACGAGTGGGATTCGAACCCACGACCTTCAGCTCAATACGCCGCTGCTCTAACCACTTCAGCTATCGTGATTCGATTCCTGCTCGTGACACTAACTTTTTCATTTCAACCAAATCCTTACATAAAAATATTAATTATTTGAAAGCAGTAATTTGGTCAATCATACCATTTAATACAATGGAATTAATAATTGGTGTTCCACCATTAATTTTGTTTCAATCAATTATTCCTTTTTATGCAAGGTCTTGGTTGAGAGAAAAAAGTCAGTGTCACGAGCGGGATTCGAACCCACGACCTTCAGCTCAATACGCCGCTGCTCTAACCACTTCAGCTATCGTGATTCGAATCCTGCTCGTGAGACTTTTTCATTTCAACCAAAACCTTACATAAAAATATTAATTATTTAAAAGTAGTAATTTGGTTAATCATACCATTTAATACAATGGAATTAATGTGTTCCACCATTAATTTTGTTTCAATCAATTATTCCTTTTTATGCAAGGTCTTGGTTGAGAGAAAAAAGTTTAATACTGGACGTGATTACAAAACGATTAATTTAATATGGAGACTTGATTTTTTTTTCCTTTTGATTAACTTGTAACACCAACAACAACTAAAGAAACATAAAAAAGTCAAGTTTTTTAAATTTATTTTATTTATTGATATCTGTCCATGTGCGCTCTTGTCGGTCGCAATAAAAGTGAAATAAAATAATGTAATAACTTGTCAACAGTTTTCCTGATTTCCTAAACAACGAACGTGGAGAGCAGTTTAATACCTGTAATGACTATGGCCAAAGGTAAAACGGAATTCATTTGATTTCGTGATTTGATTGACCAAATAACATCTGATCTTTATGTATGAGATAAAAATGCCAGTGCCATGATCGGGATTCGAACCCACGACCTTCGGCTAAATACGCCGCTGCTCTAACCACTTGAGCTATCGTGACTTCGATCCTCTCGGACACCAACTCTCCATCTCAACCTATAACCGTTTGAATCTTCCTTCTTTTTGTCATTTTCAAATGTCGTGTAATCAGGTTTCGATTCGCAGCGACTTATGAAATGGCCACAGGGAGCTGTTTCGTGCAGTGATACTTCTTTTACATTTTAAATATTAATCCATTTACGTTTTCGTAGTCAATTTACCATGTTACTTCTTTCAATCAATTAATTATTCTTTCTAAGGTCTTGAGATAAAAAAGTCAGTGTCACGAGCGGGATTCGAACCCACTACACCGCTACTATACCACTTGAGCTTTCGTGACTTCGATCCTCTCGGACAACAACTCTTTTATCTCAACTTTTTTATATATGAAAATGGCAAAAAGCGGGAAAATTCTAACGGTTGTTTATACATGTACATAAAAGAAGTGAGATTAATTTAAAAAAATGTATGCGTAGAAAAATGAAAATGATAACTAAATAGAAATACATATAGAAAAATACTAAAATGAATAATATGGAAGAAAAATGAATAAAAATATGACTTAGTGAAAAATGTTAGTAAGTTCGAAGAAAAATAGTGAGGGTGTGAGCAAAATGAGACTTTGAAGTCTAAAAATTAATAGTACCCCTATTTCGCCAAATGCGCCTGGAATTTACAATTCAATGTCATTTTTATGAAAACACAGTAACTGCGTTATAACAACACGTATCAACTTTATCCAATGACCTTATTAGTTTAATCCGTATCGGAAATTGTTGTAATAATACAACAATCGTAATTTCCCCGTATGGGGCATAAATATGGTGGTGTCCTTTAGTTCTAAATGCAGTTCCGTTGTGTTATGACGTGGACGTGAGCGGAATCACACGGACGCGTCGGTAGCAGCCTCCGACTTCAATTTCCATAATTTTGTTATGCAAATTTCACCTTAGAGACGCGTACTTTTGTCTCCTTTCACGTCACAGAGTTTATTAGCCTTCGCTCAAACCTGTATGAAGAAAATTCCGGTGTAAGGTGGTTAGAGGCGTTTTTTACCCGAAACCACAATACCTTATATCGCTATTTTGTTCCCTTTTTTATGTAATATCGATAAAAGGGGAGATGAAAATACACAAAAAAGCAATAGAAAAAAAGAGATTAGTGTGCGGATTGCTAGTAACAATGAATTCTTAAGTATTTACAAATCATGTCGGAAGTTGATAAGCTTTTATAAAATATACAGTTTTTTTATTAAATATAAAAAAAGGTTGTCCAAACCTGTTTAACTTTTGTAGACTAATTTGAATTCATTTAAACAAGGCACGTTCATTACAGAGTTTCTAGTCGCCCCTCGAGAGGGTGGCACCCCGTTGGAACAGTTAACCGGCACTAGTCGTTCCTTAACTTTATAAATCGGATTCAACATTTATGGATTATATGCAACGAGGGCGAGGAACTATGATAGGGTCGTCTCAAGTGTTGGCCCAGAGGGGATTAAATGTCCTCATGAATAAATTTGTCTCCGGATGCCTGAGGGATGATGGATGCGAGGAGAGCCCGTATCGTATCCACTCTTCGCTTCCGTCAATCTCCAATAAGCCATGAATATCCCGCTGACTTTCAAATATTCAACCTCGCTGTCTTTATTAGCTTCTTTTTTTCATGTCTGTCAGATTTCCATTTCTCTTCTACGTCCTACACCATTTCTTGACTACTGTTAAAAAAAAAAAAAAAAGAATACATACCACCAACCAAGAAATAACAGTCTCGTGAAAAAGTATGGGCCATCAGAATACAAATTTTGTAAAATAAAGAAAGAAAAATTTAGAAATCCAATGTAACAATCTGAATCTCTTATGTTAATAGTAATAACAGATAGATTAAGCAATTATTAAATATTAATTAGATAAAGAAGGAAAGAGGGTGAGACAGAGAACGATAGAGATTGCAAGTATACAGCGATGGGAAAGGATTAAGGGAAACACATAGACACATAAAGAGAAGGATATTGGGGAATGTGGGAGAGTGTGAAATATATATACAGAAATAGAGTAAAACAACTAACTCACCGAAAAGAATGCCATATAGAATAGAAAAAAATAGATAGATTGATAGACAGATCGTTACAAATAAGTTAAAGGAAAAATAATTAAAGAAGAGAAAAAGAAAAAATTGTTAAATATGAATCAATAGGGAACAAAGGAAGAAAAAGCGAGTCAGAGAAAGAGAAGTATTTCACAGAATTACATTACAACTATGGAGAGAGAGAGAGAGAGAGAGAGAGAGAGAGAGAGAGAGAGAGAGAGAGAGAAAGAAAGATACGGTTACACAGAACCACGAAAGACACAGTGTGAGTAAAAAGATAAAAGCTGCATAGCTAGGTAAAGAAAAAGAGATATAGAAAAGGACACAGGCTCCCAGAGCAACAGGTAGTGGGATGTGTGCAGACCTAGGATGGGAAAAGAACGAGGCAGAGTAACTGAGAAATCGCATTACCCACAAAGAAAGATAAAGAAGGAGAGAGAGGGGGAGGAGTGAAAAGAAGGTTGAGAAAAATAGAATTGAGATTGGGAAAAAAGTAAAGGTAGCGAGTAATAGAGATAGAGAGAAGAAGATAGAGGAACGAGAAGAAGAAGCTAGAGAGAAAGAGAGAGGGAGAGAAAATAAAGAATACATGGAAGAAGAGAGAGATAACGATAAAGGAGGTAGAAATAGATAGATAAAAGAAAGAAAAAGAGAGAGAAAAAGAATGATAGGGAGATAAAGAAGGTAGAGAGAGAGAGAGAATGATAGAGATAGAGAAGAAAATAGAGGAAAGAGAAAAAGTAGCTAGAGAGAGAAAAAAAGAGAATACAGGGAAGAAAAGGGACAGATAGAGGATATAGCAATAGATAAATAAAAGAAAGAAAGAGAAAGAGATAGAAAAAGAAAGACAGGGCGATAAATAAGGCGACAGACAGAGAGACAGAGAGAGAGTGCGTCTGTGTGATACAGATAGAGAGAAGAAAATAAAGGAAAGAGAGAGAGAGAGGAAGAAATAATAAAGAATACATGGAAGAAGAAAGAGATAGCGATAAAGGAGGTAGAAATAGATAAATAAAAGAAAGAAAGAGGAAGAGAGAGAAAAGAAAGACCGGCACATAAAGAAGATATAAATAGACAGAGAGAGTGAGTGAGAGAGAACTCACTATAAATTGTGGTTTAACTGATAATTTATCTGTTTACCTATTTTAATGATTCAAATTATTTTTCATATATTGTTTCTATAAATTTAGCATTGCTTCTACAACAAAATACATTACGTCCGGCAAATAATTGCAGTACCAGAGAGAAACGTTGTTGTTTGAAGAGTTCTTGTGGAATATATCTGCGGTCTTTGAGGTAAAAGGGGATTAAAAAGGGTTTTGAACCACGAAAGCCTCTGGTTGGGCAGATTAGGACAGAGTAAGTTTCCTATTTACCTCCCCGAAAGAGCAAAACTATTTCGATGTGATTAAAATAATCAGTTTAATAGAAAAATTTACACAGACAATAGCAGATAAAACTGATTTTATAAGGTAAAAATTTTGCCTGAATATGTAATAATAAATATATACATACTGCACTAGGCTCGGTTTATTCTTTAACATTTATTACTAATTTTTCTTCTAGAAAGGAAAGAGAGTAATAATACTTCAGATGAACCAAAAAGATTTCTTGTACGAACTTTTTGATGAGGTTTATTATCAGAATGTACTGCAGTATTGATATATTTAAATCATAAAGTATCTGATGATTCCAAACCCTATTGTCTGTCCTACGACGGTTAAACGAGTCCGGGCGTTACATGATTGACTTGTTTCCTAATCATCCCTCATCAAAGCGGTCTATAAGCGTTTAGGGTAATTGCGTGTCCTGATATGCAAATAGGAGAAGGTGATATTGTCGTTTGTGATAAGAAGAGCAAATGGGCCGAAGATAGGGACCGAGCATCTATCACCGGGCGTCTTTTCTAATGCTCGGCCATCGGGGATTTTCTTTCTCCTTCCGACAATCTATCAGCCATTCGATAGCACTATCTCGGAGTTTCTTTAAAAAAAAAAGAGTTTCAATTTCTACATTATTTATTTTATTATCAATTATTTTATCAATTTAAGCAGAAAGATTGTTCAATAGAGTAAACCTATTCCTGGAATCAGAAATTTCTCATATTTTATTTAAGAGGCACATAATCAAAGCCGCATTTTATTAACTTATCAAACGAAAATTGCATAGATAGAGAAAATATGTTATTACTATTGATTTATATGCACAGTATTATCTCATAATGACGTCATCCCGCTCCGATCCATTGTTTAAAATGAGACTCCGATTTTTCACTCTTCACGCACGTAAAAATTGTTATTCCACAAGGAAATATCCTAGGTACAATCATCTTCACCATCTACACTGCTGACATACCTACACATCTAAACACAACTCACAGCCTACGCTGACGACATCGCAATTCTAGCCTAGCCACAGAATCCGAATTTCATTACCCACTGGTTCACTCATGCCGTATCAAGAGCCAACGAGCAAAAAAGCCAGCAAGTTTCGCTCAAACAGCAGGCCTGCCAACCAGTGCATATAAACCACAAGGTAATACCTAAATCCAGCCAATTTGCTGCTTTGGGCTTTACTTAAGTTGCAGACTTACATGGCCCACATACAAGATTAAATAGACAAGAAGTGTACACGAAACAGACTAATCACACACATTCTGCGACCAAAAACAATACTAAGCAAATATAACAAATTTTTAAAAATAACATTCTGGCCATAATGTGGGGGTCGGCCAAATCCTCCAACGTCAATCGAATCAAGTCCTTTCAATCTGAAGTTCTCCCTTCTATACTCAACGCTCCCTCAAGGTCACCAATCCATAAAGATCTTAAAATCCTTTTCGTACAGAACACGCTTCCTCAGTTTGCACTCTACAATATCTGTCGATTCTTATTTACGCTGCTCCTGTTTGAGCTGCGTCCATGAACAAGCAATATGATATTTTTTAAAAACATTTATGAAAGGTTTTGGTTGAGCTAAAAAACGTCAGTGCCACGAGCGGGATTCGAACCCATGACCTTCGGTTATATACGCCGGTGCTCTACCACTCGAGCTATCGTGACATCGATCAACTCGGACCCCAGCTTCCCATCTCAACCTACCTTTCAAAAATGGCATTTTTCATCCGAGTGGATAGAAGTCACGATAGCTCAACTGGTAGAGCAGCGGCGTATTTAGCCGAAGGTCGTGGGTTCGAATCCCGCTCGTGACACTAACTTTTTCATTTCAATCAATACCTTACATAAAGAATAATTAATTTAAAGAAGTAATTTGGTCAATTAGACCTCTAAAACATAATAGATTTAATAAGTACAAGAAGCATGACTTCAGTAACAGCTCCCCGTGGCCATTTCATAAGTCGCGGAGAATCTACACACATCTCGATAGCTCAAGTGGTTAGAGCAGCGGCGTATTTAGCCGAAGGTCGTGGGTTCGAATCCCGATCATGGCACTGGCATTTTTATCTCATACATAAAGATGAGATGTTATTTGGTAATTCAAATCACGAAATCTAATGAATTCTGTTTTACCTTTGGCCATAGTCATTACAGGTTTTAGGTATTAAACTGCTCTCCACGTTGGTTGTTTAGGAAATCAGGAAAACCGTTGACAAGTTAGTTACATTATTTTATTTTACTTTTATTGCGACCGACAAGAGCGCACAGATATCAATAAATAAAATAAATTTAAAAAACTTGAATTTATTATGTTTCTTTAGTTGTTGTTGATGTTACAAGTTAATCAAAAGAAAAAAATCAAGTCTCCATATTAAATAAATCGTTTTGTAATCGCGTCCAGTATTAAAGAACAGAATCAAAATTTTATCGTGAGTCAAATGAGCCGTTTATGAGTCGTAAAGTTGGCATAAACAGCCTTCTCTAATGAACTTAGGAAGGGTTCGCGATTGGATTGTACAGGGACGAAATACTTTTCCGGTTCGTTACAGTCGTATTCTTCCCACCGCACGGACGTACTTCATACTCGGAACACATAAACATTTTATTATATTCCATTCGGCAAAGAAAGGTTTGTTCAGAATTTAGAAAAGCTCGTGGAATCCTTCGATCCAAATGTTACAAAAAAGTAAAATTAAAAACAATAAACACCGATTATTTTCGTGTTCGCAAGAACAAGTTAAAAAATATTTTTTATAAAATTAAAAAGACTTGCATTCAGGAGAAAATGTAACAATAACAATTACCAAAAAAATACTTCATAAAATTATCTATATACAGGTTGTCCTTTATAGAAGACCCGACTGGATTTCTTTTGAACCAACAACGCTATGAAAAAAGAAGTATTTAGTATTTTTTGCCTAGTTTCAAACTTTTACCTTTTTTGGAGATGCACCATTTTTTTCAGCCTTTCAAAAAGTCCTTTAAAACGATGGGTCAGTATGTCCAGGGTCGTATTTGAAATTTTGAAGTTGAACTGGGCCTGATTACCTTGTATAATTTTTCTCCGAAAAAAGGTAAAAATTTGAAACTAGACTAAAACCTATTAAACACGTATATTTTGTTTTTTGTTGGCCTCACTGATTCAAGAGAAATTCAGACGGGCCATATAAAAAGGACACCCTGCATATTTTCTGTAACTTTTTCATTAACGTGGACAATTAAATTAACAATAGACATTAACGTAAACAATAGAATTTATAATTATTAATAGTTAGCACATACTGGAAACATTTCATGTTAGTGTGATTAAAAAAGTCAAAACTTTTACAGGTGTACCTCAAGGTTCACCCTCTACATAGATCAAAGGCACATATGTATTTTATCTCTAATGTTTTAGAAATTATTTTTGATTTGATAGAAATTCAGATCCATTATTTCGATGTTAGGTTGAGCTGATAAGTCTACAAAATCCACAAGAAGAAATTTTGAAAAAATGCCTGCTCTCTCTCTCTCTCTCTCACATACACTTTTTTTTACAATGGATTTTGTATCTCTCACTCACTCTCTCACTTTCTCTTTCTTTCTTTCTCTCTTTTTTTCTTCTAACGTCACTCTACCTCTAACCCCTGATTTCACTGTCCGAATATCTCATTCAATCTCTCTTTCTCTCTACCTCTCCGGTTCGCTTCCTCTTTACTAATCTCACTCTCTCTTCCCACTTCCCACCCACTCTCTATCTTTCTATTTATCTAACTATGTATCTATCTATGTATCTTTCTATCTATCTCTATATCTATAAATCTATTTCTATCTATCTATCTATCTATTGCGAACTTTCTCTCACTCTATTCCTTCTCTCTATTTATCTCTCTGTCTCTTTTACCCTTTCTTGCTGTCTGTATTTCCTAACCACTTTTTTTCTACCTCCCGCGTCTAGTTTTTGTCTCTTCTAATATTTCTTTATATTTTTCTCCTAGTCTCTCCCTTGCTCTTTCCTAATATTCCTCCACCAATCTCGCTCTCTTTTTCGTAATCTTCTTCTCTTTCGTTCTCGCTCTCTCTCTCACCCTCTGTATCTCCCCCCTCTCTCTCTCTTTCTCTCCCCATATTTATTCTCTCCATCTCTCCATCTATCTCTGTCTTTCCCTATGTCTCATCCTTATCTTCAATGGATATGTTTTGGCTCATGCGTTCATTTTAAAATATTTAAGCAAAATGGCAAGTCACACGGCTGATTGTTCTTTATTAATATTACGAGTTCAAGAGTTAAGTGGTTAAAAGTACATGAAAGTTTTAATGCGCATTTGTATAACTTTTAGATACGTCGTTAGGCAGGTCTGAGACGAGGAGAAACTGTAAAGCCACGGATCTCAATGGAAATACATGAGTTTTTCTTTTTGTTTCTTCCCGGGTCGATATTGCGTTAGGGGGCCATTTATGCCCACTTCCAGGTTGATATATCACACTCGGAAACTCGGATATGGCACAACGATGTCAACGGTAACGGACTTCTAATTACAAAGGGCTATTATTTAAGTACAGCTATTATTACCACTCTTGACAGCAGATAGTGAACTAGAAATTGTCTATAATTTAATTATAATTGTCATCGTGTGTCAAAAATGTTGAAATATACCTCTATAAATCATAAATTTATACTTTATTGTAAATTATGAACATTTAGCTTTGCTGGACTCATTGTTTTTTTCCGTTTATTGGTTCTCTCTCTCTCTCTCTCTCTCTCTCTATATATATATATATATATATATCTTTATCTCTGTTTTTCTTTCCCTTCTTTCTCTATCTAGTTCTCACTCTCTCTATCCCTTATATAATTATCCTTAGCTCCATATCTCATTTTCTCTCTCACTTTTTCTCTCCTTTTCTGTAATCTTTCTCTCCCTCTCTCTCTCTCTCTCTCTCTCTCCCTCCCTAATGTTAAACTTTTTGATATATTTATCTTTATTTCTTTCTTTCCCTTCTTTCTCTGTCTAGTTCTCTCCCTTTCTCACTCTGTCTTTCTGTTTGTCTGCCTGGCACTCTCTCTCTCACTCTCTCTCTCTCTCTCTCTCTCTCTCTCTCTCTCTCTCTCTTCTAATTATCTTATTTTCTCAGGCTCTGTATCCCATTTTCTCTCTCACTTTTTCTCTCCTTTCCTGTAATCTCTCTTTCTCTCTCCCCCTCTCTTTCCCTTTCCCTGTCTCTTCCCCAACCCTCTCACTCCCTTTCTTTTCATCTCCTTCTCTTTCTCTCTCTCTCTCTCTCTCTCTCTCTCTCTCTCTCTCTCTCTCTCTCTCTCTCTCCATCATGATCAACATTTTGATATATTTATCTGTATNTCTCTCTCTCTCTCTCTCTCTCTCTCTCTCTCTCTCTCTCTCTCTCTCTCTCTCTCTCTCTCTCTCCCTCCATCATGATCAACATTTTGATATATTTATCTGTATCTTTTCTCTCTTTCTTTCTTTCTCTCTCTCTCTCTCTCTCTCTCTCTCTCTCTCTCTCTCTCTCTCTCTCTCTCTCTCTTGCTCTCTTTCTCTCTCCCTCTTCTTTAACTATATATCTTTTTATCTACCTATCTAGCATACTTAACTCACTTTATTGTAAAACCTACAATTCGTCCAATCATCTTGCGTCCCCAAAGCCTTTACGGTTCGTCAGGTTTATATACGTTTTTCAGAGATATGCAATGCTTTTTTAGAAATCTATTGTTGTCGATTTGGTAAATAGCGAAAAATGTTGATATCATTAGTAATATAAATGTTTCTTGCAGGCGGAGGAAAGTTCGATGAAGATGTTCCCCGAAGAGAGTCCTAACTCCGTCACCGTCCAGCTAGGATTCGTCGTCGAAGAATCTTACATGGAAGGTCTCGAATTGACGTGCATTTCAACGATTCCGGCTTTCCTCGGGCACCACGCCAGGCATTCCCAGTACGCCGACCACAGGGCGCATTCCATTAAAGGTAAATACAATCTCGCGCATGTTTTTCTACTTTCGATATGAAGAGCTTATCAACGTAATGGAACGTGGCAAATTGACAGTGACAGTAATGTGGAAGATGGAAATGTCCTACTAATGTATTTCCAATGAAACAAGGCGCACGGTGCCGCCACATTTAACATTTCATGAGCTCTCCACGTAGTTAATTAATTAACACGTTAAATATATGTAATGTACTAATTCAATATTTATTTAATATATTCACATCAGCGTGGTAAGCTCAACTCACTCGTAAATAATTAAAGTCTTCCAAAAATTATTACTTATTATTCTTACTATTTTTATTCTCTAGTTGATTTTTATTATCACCACCTACAGGCGACTCCACCATCCTATCCTCTAACCCGAATCTGTCCAAGCTACCTCCCACATCCAGGAACACCTTGAGCTTATCGAAGACTGGTGTAAAAAACGGAGGACAAGACTGAACGAAGAAAACTGCACTCACTGCACTTTTAAGTTGAAAAAGCAGTCTTGCCTCCATTGTACATCAACAACAAGGAGATAATATTGGGTTGTCCGGAAAATAATGCAGGATTTTGGTATTAAACAAAAAAAAAGAAACTAGTTACTTTAAAGCAATGTTCTTTAATCAAAATAATTTCCCATACTCTCAATACATTTCTCCCAACGTGTTGGTAACTTATTAATTCCGTCTGAGTAGAATTCAGAATTTTTAGAATTGATAAAGTCAATAAATGCATTTTCCAGTTCCGTTTGATTTTTGAATATTATGTGTTGTAAGTAGTGGTCCAGGTGTCTAAAAAAATGGTAGTCAGTAGGCGAGAGGTCCGGAGAGTAGGGTGGGTGAGGCAAAGTTTCATAGCCAAGCTCCAATAATTTTTGTGACGTTACACGTGACACATGTGGTCGAGCGTTGTCATGCAACAAAATGGGCCCTTTCCGATTGACCAAAGAGGGCTTCATTACTGCCAATTTCTGATGCATGGTATTAATTTGGTTACAGTATGATTCAGCATTGATGGTTTCGCCAGGATTTAAGAAGCTGTAGTGTATTAAACCAAATGAAGCCCACCATACCGTAACCATTACCTTTTTTTGATGAGTTGGGGGCTTTGGAAAATGTATTGGAGCTTCTCCTTTGTCGAGCCACTGTCCAGAATCCACTTTTCGTCACATGTAACAATTCTGGCCAGAAATGGGTCATTTTTGTTTCGACAAAGAAGTGATGCACAAACATCAAAGCGCTGATTTTTTTGGCGATCGTTTAATGAGTGTGGAACCCAATTTTCGAGTTTTTTCACTTTTCCAATCGCCTTGAGGTGGTCAGCGACGGTCGTTTTACTGACTTTGAGTTGCTCTGCAAGTTCTCGAACAGTTGTTTTGGGGTTTTCTTCCACCACTGATCGCAGAACATCATCATTAAGAGAGGAAGGCCTTCCACGACCTTCTTCATCTTCAAGGCTGAAATCTCCCTCCCGAAATTTTTTAAACCACCTTTGCACAGTGCACTCATTAACACAACCCTCGCCCCAGACTTGGTTAATGTTTCTAGCCGTTTGGGCTCCGCTTCGGCCGAGTTTAAACTCGTAAAAGAAAATCGTACGAAATTCTCGCTTTGACATTATAAGGATGACTGAATTATTTCCAAGTAGCGGAATGCTACAGAGGTAAACAAACAATATCATTTGGAAGAGGATTAATAAGTGTTGACATTCATACAAATGAGTAATCCTGTAAACGTAAACAGAATATTTTATATAGATTTTTTTTAATGAAAACTTAAAATCCTGCATTATTTTCCGGACAACCCAATAGTTTCCACTCAAGTCAAATACCTGGTACTATATCTCGACAGCAGACTGACGTGTACTCCCTACAAAAGACTTCCAAAAAAACTTAATACAAGACTTGGACTACTACGAAGACTTCTATGACCGAAATCGACTTTGACAATTAAGACAAAGCTAACACGGTACAAGACTTTACTAAGATCAATATGGACATACGGAGCGGAACCGTCGGGTACTGCCAAGCCTTCCACTATCCAGCGCATCCAGTCCTTCCGATCGAAAGTCCTTAGACAAATTGTGAAAGCACCTTACTGTCCTCAAAGACCTTAACATTACTTTTGTCAACGCACTTTTCCTGTCCAGATTCCAAACCTTCCCTTTTCACTCATTCCCATTCTGACAACCCACCATGTCGCCTCGGGACCTCCTTGACCTCTAATCATAAACACTGAGTTCCAACAATGGCTAGCTCCTCAAAGCATGTGTCCTACCGGTGCAGTGTTGTGCTGTGTAATACATTCACAACTCTAACTTTTTTGAACATTCGTTGGTATATGGAATCATGTCATATTTGTATATACACTATCTTGTATAGGTAACAAGTAAATTTAAAACAATATTAACACTTTTGATATTTATGGGAATCACCTACTTCGGCATTTGGCAATCCATGATCTGTACTCGGTCTTACCCGTTCAGCCGGCGCAGTTAGACTCCAGTGGCTGCAAACAGCTAGGTTATATCAGTCCGTTCATTGTTATATTTTTTCTTATATACAGAAACAGAACATTCAGTCAAATAAGGTATTCACGCTAATGAATACAATCTTATTTCAATGTAAACAAAAAGAAACAAAAATTTTCAAAATCCCAGATGAAATAATTGAAAACGTCCAGGAAAATAGTAAAATTTTAAGAAGAAACTTATACTTCCGAACTGGCACTATTTCACTTACTGGGTCCGAGTACACTCGCTGGTTTTGTCGCCATATTCAGTGAGGTACTCTGACAGATCCAGAGACATGGTGTCAGTTAAAATTGTGTTTACCGAATCCCTAACAAACATTTACCATCAATTCTAACTTTAACTTTTTTGAACATTTGCTAGAATATGTTTATTAATGGAATAAGGTATATCACGACATAAAATTATTGGAAAATGTTCCGCCTAAAATGGTTGTTTTACTGTTTAAAAAATAAATCTTTACACGGAAATCTACAGGCCATTGTACTAATGCTAGAATGCAAATTTAAAAAATGGATAAAACTAATAAACTATGAACAACATTTTTGTGTGGTCTTCTGGATAACTATTCAGTCTAAAAAAAACTTTTCTTGGCGTAAAATAACAACTAGAATAATGAAGTGATATATTATAGATATAAGATGAGATAACTGATGAAGAGATTAAAGATAATAGACAAGACGACGTTTCAAAAATGGCAAAGAGGATGGAAAATTCGAAAGGTTGTAGGTTGAGATGGGGAGTTGGTGTCCGAGTAGATCGAAGTCACGATAATTCAAGTGGTAGAGCAGCGGCGTATTGAGGCGAAGGTCGTGGGTTCGAATCCCGCTCGTGGCACTAGCTTTTTCATTTCAACTAAAACCTTACATAAAAAGATTAATTAATTGAAAGAAGTAATTTGGTCAATAGACCACAAAATATAATGGATTTAATAGACAAAACTAAATTAGTCTACTGCCACAGGTTCAACTCACAGTCTTCAGAATAAATGATTAAATATATAAAACCAAAGTAGTACCAAGCTTTATTATATAATGTCAGCATGAACACCAGATATTTTTAAATTGAGTCCGAAAAGTTTCACTCACTTATTTTTGTTCCTCATATAGAAACCTCTGAAATACTTGAAGATGTAAAATAATTTCGTTTTGTGATAGGACAATAGCGTATATCAGCATACAGTGGTCCGCATTACTCATTTTTTGTCGGAGTTTAATACTAACGAAAACTCTTTATAGAAATAAACGAACCTTCAGTTGTTAAAATTAACTTTAATTATTTTTAAAAAACTTAAAAAAAGACAGAAAATGGTACGCTGAACTCGCTGTATGTTTTATAGAAAACAATCGAAATAGGTGATCTTTGGACATTTCTAGATGTAACAACACCACTTAAAGAACAGAGCCAAATAGAATAGAGCACTGTAACATCAGCAATCTTTGGTATATTTGCTTAAATGTATAAAAGCAAAGCTTTATTTTATAATTTGAGTAAAAATACGAGAGTTTACATTATGGAAAAAAATTAATCATGGGCCCGTACTGCATATTTTTCTCGTGTTTTCATATGCTTAGAAGTGAAATAATAAATTAAACACCCAACCGACATATTAACCCGTGTTAAAATCACAATTTTCTTCTTTTCTTTTGTCTGCGCATTCTACATTCTGGCAAATTTGGTCGTGTTTTCTTTTTTGGTCGAATAACGGCTAATACCTGTCGGTCTCGTTTTCTTTTGTGAGGCATGGAATAAAATTATGTTTTCCCTCTGGCCGTGTCAATTTGATAAATTATTATTATTTACTTGCTTTTGAAACGAACTTTCGGGGAGGCTATCTTTCATTCTGAAAATAATCACAAATTCCAAACTAATAAAATAGTAAATTATCCAAATGAACATTAAGATATTTTATACTATTTCCATTTTTGTTTATTTTCAATTTTAAATTACACACCTTCCCATTTGAAATTTTTTCTACATTTTTTTCTCATTGTCCTCAATCCAAAAAAGCATTGTTTTCCCACTCGATCAAACACAGTCTTTTTAGTGAAAATTATTTTTAAAAAACATAACAAAATTAAGTCAATTCCATTTTATATAAACTTTTTATTATTTTCCCAATCTGTTAATATCAGCAAAGTTTTTTCTAATCGACGGCCGAGCTTTAATTGAGGTAGAATCCATTCGTTGTGTAATTCACTTTCTGATGATTTTGAACAAAACGTCAGAGTTGTAAATCGTTCCGGATAAATTACTTCCTAAGAGAAACTCGTTAATTTACACATATAATTACCAAAAGTTACATAATTGTTACTACATACATTTAATGCTTGGTGATTTTGTGTGAGAGATACCAAGCGCATTTAATTAGAGTATTGTAGTATAAAACAGTTCATTAAAAACTATTAAAAGCTTCAATTTAATGAGTAATAATACTTTTTTTAGTGCTACGAGCGTCAAACCAAGCTTAGAATCCTTGGCAATGTTGGGACTGAGTCGGTTTTCAAATAAATTTGGTATCATCCATTAAAATCTTAATTACCTCAATTTGTAGACATATTAAGATTGTTTTGCCCTGACCTTAAAATAGTTAGACAGCTTGGAATTAACAATTGAATTGCTTTTTCATCAAGAGCATATTGTGATCCAGATTATTCGTAATAAGCAGAAAGCAAAGATCTAATGCTAATCTAAGGAAATTGGTTCAATTTAATCATGCAATGTACTTATGATCAATATGATATTTTCTGTTCTTATTCCACGTTATTACAATCTTAAACATTAGTTTTATAGCTTAAATACTAGCTGAGAATGAGTTGTGAAACGTAGACTAATTTGATTTATAGAGTCAGTGTCTTGCTTCTCCCCGTTTATAACCCTGATGTCGCGCCGCGCCCTCTATACCCTTATCATCTTCAACGAAGCAAATCCTCAATGAGGACGTAACAGAAGCGTAAAAAAATGGCCCGGGAAAAATAATTGCAGCAATGATGGTCAATGAAGTTCAACTTACTAAAAGAAGGATTGAATCGATTGAAGAATGAATCAACGAAAACAATTATAGAAAGTAACCTGCACTGCTTAGAAAATTCAAAATCGTCGCTTTCTAGTGTATTCATTATTTATTGACGGCACACCTCTACCTGTTTATATCCCTGATATGCCCGATTGGCAAAGATCAATGAAAAAAAGGCAAGAACTATATTACCTTCGAATACGAAGCAACCGTTCAATCGAAAAATAACCAAGGATAACAGGAGACCCAAGGAAATAGCTATAGGAATGGCAGTCATTGTCATAATATTTATTTTAAAAAAAGGGTTGAATAAAAAAAATGAACTTACTTATTACCAGCTAGAAGGGTGCTGGCTTGGAGAATTAAAAACCGTCGCTCATCACCGTATCGACATTTTAATCCGTTAAAATGTACCGTAGGCTTGCCTCTCCTTGCTTATATCCCTGATGTGACCGTTTAGCAAAGATCAATGAAAAAAGGCAAGAACTATATTACCTTCGAATACGAAGCAACCGTTCAATCGAAAAATAACCAAGGATAACAAAAGACCCTAGGAAATAGCTGTACGAATGGCTTTCGTGAAGATCCCATTATCCTAGAGATCAAAAACATTTTGTTAGCCTGCGGAAGCGGTATGGCTATTCATCTTCTCTGGTCAAAGGCCATAACAACAACCGGTTAACCAGCGGGTTGATGCATTGGCAAAGGCGGCTGCTCCATCGGGAAACGATATCAAAGAGATCGCCTGGGACATTATATTTCTTAATGTAGTCTTATTACGCAAGAAATGGCAAAGCGAGTACGAACAATCATCCGAAAGCAAAGGCATCTGGTACTCTGCCTCCCAACCAAACTTCCAGTCTAAACCGTGGTTTTCAAACGTCAAAAGAAATAGAAAATTCTTTACCACTATATGTAGGTTCAACCACAATAGACTCCCATCACACCTGCATAAGATAGGAATTACACAAACAAGCAAATGCTCGTGCGACGATACCTCAACGGCGGACGCAAACCACATCATACTGGGATGCCCACTGAAGACTACCGGAAGAGAACATATTTTTAAAGCGCTCAAGAAATATAAAATCCCCTCCCCAACTCGGTAAACTTAATTCTAAACTATACAAACTTCATTGAAATACTAGTTACCATATACAAATTCATCACCGATAACGACATAGATATTTAAGATATATAACCATCCTTGAGGCATGTTGGCATCGGGAGGGGGGCCGCGCGGGGACGGTTCGGCTGGGGACCGTTGGGGACATCTCTGCGCTCTCAGGGCGCGTTATACTCCGGACTCGGTGTTGGACTTTTCCAAGAGTAGCTTTACCATGTAAGGTTTTTATCCACCCCCATCGGGAACAGTCTGTTATGTTGAGATTCTCCCGGTTATAAATGGAGAGCCCAGGTGTCCTTCCTGGCCGGTCTCGGGGGCCGTGCTGGCTCAGCTATTGTTATTGTCATAATATTTATTTAAAAAAAGGGTTGAATAAAAAAAAATGAATTTACTTATTACAAGCTAGAAGGGAAAATTAAAAACGGTCGCTCCCTAGTATCAACATTTTAATCCGTTAAAATGTACCGTCGGCTTGCCTCTCCCTGTTTATATCCCTGATGGCCCATCGCGCCGTTTTTCAAACTCGATTTCCTATCAGGGAACAATCGGCATTTTATACCCGTATCAACATTAGAATACGAAGAACAAGTCAATGGAAAAATGGCCTAATGTAACAAGATCACACGAAAAATAATTGCAGCAGTGAGAATCAATTAAGTTCTACTTATTAAAATTGGGTTGCATCAATTGATTTAAAGTAGCTCGGAAAATAATAATAAACTAAAAGGATGCACTGCTTGGTAAATACAATACCAGTATTATCATAATTTGTTAAAATTTACGGTCTGATTTTGGTTTTTCATTGTATTGCTGTTTGTTGCTCGAATTAAACTTATATTAGTAATACAGTTTTGTTGCGCATGTAGCTAATGTGAGGTGTAGATAAAGGTATGAAAGAATTATCATTGCTATTGTATTTGACTTATTGAGCGAGATGGCCGTTTTTGTCTATAATGTAAAAGTTTGATAACATTTGTATATTGAAACAAGTACTTTTGGACAAAAAAGTTTCCATTATCGGGAGTTCGTCTTCGTATCTTTGCATTGCTCTTCCCCGCCCTCATCAAAATGTCATCATCTTTTACGACATTTTGACACACGACTATGTCCGCCGTCGTAAACGGTTTACGTTCCCTACTTAAGATCCAGCCAAAGAAAGAGTCATCAACTTATTATGTTTGACTCCGCCCAAAACAAAAACCCCGTGTTGAAATATTTTAAATCTTTCCAATCTGACAGACGAATTTATAATACGTTTCCCAAAGGGAAAAGCGGAGTTGGGTATGTTCTGTTCGAACCGACACAACAGAATAAACAAGTCATGAGGACGAGCCCATTTTCTTTTAAATACATTTGTTCTCTCTTGCCTCGCTCTGGGAAATTGGACGTCTAAAAAATGTGATTCACTCTCTTGGTAGCTAGCTAGATAAAAATCCGGATAACTTAACAATGCTATCGAGCTAAGCGAGGCTCTTTTTTCTCCCTTTAAGAACTGAGGTCGAGTCCGAACAAAGTGCGGTGCCCAGAGTTATAAATGAGAGCCGAAGAGGATAAAGGAGAAGCCTCATCGGGTCGATGAGAAAACCCTATAATTGGGCTTTTTCTTACTTTGGATAACCCTTAAAAACGGCTCTTACATTTTAGTCTAATGCTTATTCGATAAATCCGTAAGGAACAGCTCATTAAAAATATAAATAAACACCATAGTCTTAAAACATCATAAGGACTTTAAATCTGAAAATTTATATTCTACAATTTTATTGCTGGATTAATTTAAATAGGCTAAATTCCTAATATGTTTACATGTACACATATACAGAACTGAGCTTATGAAGTGGTTCACACGGCTTGATGGAAGAAGTGTGAACTATCTGATTTGGGCTTTGGCAGTCCAGAGGCAAAACGTCTTGTACTTATCCTATCCACCTTTGAAGTTCCTCGTCCATAAGGTGTCATTTGTTGGTACTTTGGTATTATGAGCTTATGGTATTAAGAGCTTATGACTTCTTCCATCAAGTCTGTGACCCATCTAATTTGGGTTTGGGCAGTCCAGGGTCAAAATGTCTTGGACTTATCCTATTCACGTTTGAAGTTCCTCGTCCATAAGCTGTCATATGTTGGTACTTTGGTATTATGAGCTTATGGTATTAAGAGCTTATGACTTCATCCATCAAGCCGTGTGACCCATCTGATTTGGGATTTGGCAGTCCAGGGGCAAAATGTCTTGGACTTATCATCTCCACCTTTGAAGTTCCTCGTCCATAAGCTGTCATATGCCGGTACTTTGGTATTAAGAGCTTACGGTATTAAGAGCTTAAGACTTCTTACATCAAGCCGTGAGAACCATCTGATTTCGGCTTTGGCAGTCCAGGGGAAAAACTTGTTCTTATCCTATCCGCCGTTGAAGTTCCTTGTTCAGAAGCGTCATAACTTAGTACATTGGTATTATGAGCTTATGGTATTATTAGCTTATGACTTCTTCTATCAGAAACTTGTTCTTATCCTCTCCACCTTTGAAGTTCCTCGTCCATAGGCTGTCGTATGTAGGCATTATGAGCTTACGGTATTAAGAGCTTATGACTTCTTCCATCAAGCCGTGTGAACCACCTGCTTTGGGCTTTGGCAGTCCAGGGGAAAAACTTGTTCTTATCCTATCTACCGTTGAAGTTTCACATCTAGAGGCTGTCATATGTTTGTGCTTTGGTGTTCGGCGGCGACAACAATGACAAGAGCAACAGTGCCAGTTTTAATCTATGCTGGTACTGTATGAAAAAATGGATTAGCTTGATTGTTATTAATCTAATGATTATTAGAATAATCAGAGGATTTAGCTCTATTTCGTGTGGAGTCTAGTAAGATCGGGCAGGGCACTTAAGCGAATGACTACATCCCGTAACAGCAAAATAAGGAGTTCTCAAATTTATCATATGCCTTCATCCTTTCTTTAATAATCAAGGAAATTTATTACGTTTCAATTTCAGTCAATAGTTTTCAGATAATAAATTCATTTCAGATAGTGGATTGATTTTCAATTTCAGCTAGATAAATGAGTTCTTTAGTTAATTTCAAAGTTAAAAGGAGTCAGCCTCTTTTCGACTAGTATTCGCTATTGTTCAATCTCCACTTTTATCTAGAGCTCTTTCTCAAACTGAATGATTTTTATTAGATCCCCAAGATGTCAAGGAATCTCAGGAGAAGGAATTTCATCCTGCATAGACATTCTCACCAACAGAGGACCTGTTCTTCTTCTTCTTCTTTCTAGTAATATCTGGGCAGGCTTGCTTGTGCGGCTCCGAGTCTCTACATATCCTTCCGTAGTCTACAGTGTACAATCAGAAATCCAACTATCATTTTAGTCCTAATACGTCCAAGGTTCAGTTTTCCTTATGCTTCCTGGGAGACACTTCCATTGGACAAGGACTTAATTAATTCTTAATCTATTATCTGACGTTCACATCGAACGTCCCTCCAAGTGCCTCAGGCCTATAAGCCCAGTTACACAAACAAGGGGTAATAATGTAGTTTTCACCTGGTTTCATAGGATCTCGATAGTGTCCCAAATGCTTATCGACTATTAGTTACCTCTGGGTAGTTGCTTTTAGTTTCGATTAGACTTTTTTCTTGGTAACACCTTAACCTCCTTGGCACAGTGTTCAATAGCCATATCTGAAAGAAAGTGAAAATATCCAAGATGAATTCATGACTTTTGCTTTATTTTTATAGGTACCAGCTCTTGACCCATACTAAGTCTTAGAGCACTACTACGTATAGTTATCTTTAATTTACAACCCTTTCGCAAATTGGGTATTTTGTTTTGAATTTTTTTATCAAATCTAAATTTTTAAGACATGGCATCCCCAGGTATTCCTGAAATCTGGTCTTTCTGAAATTTCTCCCGAAGCTTTAATTCCTTTTATGCGAGTAGGCTATGAGTCCCTGCAATAGGATTCTGGCTCTAGACTCTTCTTGATGAATGTAGTGGTAAAGGATCTAAGATGCATTACAATCTAATGGTAACAGCGGAAGTATCTTAGAGAAAATTAATACGGGAACTAAAAGGTTTGGGTAACAAAGGGTAGAAGGTAACATTTCATGAAAGAATTTTTGTCATCGGGTTATATCAGATTATTGTTCAGCGTACAGCCTTCATTTGAGGAACGTTGTCGGGCTGGGCTGTAGGTCTTCAAGACGCTGATCACTGGAAGCACTCCTCGGGAGGACTTTATCTCCGACTCCGGACACAGGTGACTGATCTCTCTGCTGGACTGGAACTAAGTTGAACTAAGAACTCAGGACCATCTCTGACTCACTGATTCCAACTCTTTATCTGAATCTAACTAAGGTTATAAATACGTTCTCATGAAACAGTTAACACACATCGATACTAAACATTCTGTATAAACAATACAAGTTTCTTTGTTTCCTCTAAAAATGGGAAGAGGTAAAAATAAGGATTTGCTTCCGTACTCGAGTACAATTGCATACCTCATTACCTACGCGCTATCTATATGGAACCATGGAACAGACTTCAATTCGGTGAAACACATCGAACCGCTTTTCTTTATATGCTAGACACATACTCAAGCTTTTCCTCTAAATTCTGTCAACAGCGTTTGGCCTATTCTCCGTTGGTTTATGGCTTATGGCAGAGCATACTTCTTCTGTAGTTTAGGCACGTTAGACGCCACCTATGACCTCGTCCACCGACGCTTCCATCCCCTTTTCTTCAACATCCTTTATTTTTCTTTTAGCGTCAGAGAGTACTAAAGTCTGGTGTGTGTGGAGCATATCTTTCGAGCAATATGCATATAAATAACTTGGGACACACTAACGTTTATAACTTGAACAATCGTCGGTCACTGGGGTGTTCAAGATTTCTTAGACAATAAATGTACCAAAATTTTCAGCAAAGAGACATTGACAACAAAAATATACAGACTAAGTGAAATTTTACAGCCCCACTATTTAAAAAATAAATTTAAATCTATTAAATTTTCATCCAGTGTTTAAATTTAGCGAGGTATATATTTTACATTGATTGCGCTTTCTTTTCAATGCGCCGTTGATTGTAAAAGTCCCAGTCAGATGGCGCGACGTCAGGGTTGTAAACAAGGAGTGTCGTGGCATTTCATTTTATTGGTGTTTCAAACAAAACACCCCTCCTTACAACATTGTTCCATATACACGAATAAACCGGCCAATTTACTTTATAAAACTCGCTTAAAATGTTTTTGTCATTCAATGTTAAAGCCTACTCGTTGATGGTTTAATTAAAAAAATACATCATGGAGGGTGTAAAGGACCTTTTAACACTGCGGCATCCTTTCTGTCCCAGGCCTGTTGTTGGAAGTTTTATTCTTCAACAGGCCGTAGCTTTTCTTCCCGTCCCGAAACCTCTCGCCTTAATTACTCCAACGATTTGTCACCTTCGTCCGTGATTAATGACAAATCTATTCAAATCCTGGTCATTCCTATTTATTGTTCAATGGTTTGGAACCATCAATACTTAAATATAAAATTTTAGAACTAGAAGCTGGATTTTTGGTTTAATGAAAATTTTCTTTGCTCGAATTTGGCGCTTTCTAAACCCAGTATCTTTTCTATTCATGACCTGAGGAATGATAATCTTCAATTTTATTTTGCACAAAATGTCACATTTTGTAGCTTTTAAGATTAACTGCACGAATGCGGTTTACCCCACCCCGAGGAATATCGAGTACTCTGGGTTGAGTGTACGACGTCTGGAGAGTAGAAGTAATTCATTAGCGTGAAAGGAAGAGGTTGCTTATAACCACGCCCCGAGGAATATCGAGTACTCTGGGGTGAGTGTATACCGTCTGGAGAGTGAATGTAATTTATTAGCGTGAAAGGAAGAGGTTGCTTCTACGTTTCTATAGAGTATTGTGTTTGTGTTAATTTATTGGAATGAATGTAATTTATTAGCGTAAAAAGAAGGGGTTGCTTATAACCACGCTCCGAGGAATATCGAGTACTCTGGGGGTGAGTGTATACCGTCTGGAGAGTGAAAGTAATTTATTAGCGTGAAAGGAAGGGGTTGCTTATAACCCCGCCCCAAGGAATATCGAGACTCTGGGGTGAGTGTATACCGTCTGGAGAGTAAAAGTAATTTATTGGCGTAAAAGGAAGAGGTATATGGGAAGGGGCGTGAAAGGAAGAAGAAGGGACAACGTAGTATATATTTGAAATCAGGGAGTCAGTATTCAGTAACCAGATCGAGACACTCAAATGGCTGCAGTTTAAAACAATAAAGTTTAAGTTATAAAGTAATAATCTTTATTTCACAACGGCATGATTTTAATTTCGTCCATTTTCATAATTCTGCGAACAAAGCTGTACTCTATTTCCATATTTCCAACAAAATGCTAGTTAAATTTTTTCAACCTAAAATTTTCTAGCATTGTATAAATTCATTTTTTCTTATCCTACATGTATTTGTAAAATTTAAACTATGTTTATAAATCCCAGGCCCTGAAGATGATCTCAATAAAGATCGAAACGTTGGCACGATGAAGAAAATGTTTTTCTTTATAAAAAATAAGATATTTTTTTAAATATTTATTTACGATGGTTCGCAACAGCAGAGGTCATATAAACCCTCAGGGTGCCGGTGTTTTTGAAAAAAAAAAACATTTATAAGTATGCCGGGTAAGGTCCTGGGTTCGAATCCACCGGCCCTTCATTCGAGCCCAGGACCTTCACCTTACAGTGATAAGCGCCGTGTCAACGCCTAACCGTAGCGGCCACCGATGCCCCCAAATAAATATCATAATATAATAAGATACTATAATACATAATTTAATATATTATAATAAGCAAAAACGATTTGGATGTTGTTTATGTTATCTTTAAAATGGGGGAAAAATTGGAATTGAATTTATATATGGAATCTTATTGGATCTACATCCAGAAATCAAATCTACGCCATCGTTAATTTAATGTAAAATCCTTTCTAGTACCAACTATTAAACAGGCTCAGGTTTTATTAACGACAGCCTAATGATTTTATTTTTAAATTCAGAATACCGGATCAAAAAATTTTTTTACCGTCGAATGCAGCTTCCCACATGATCAAAACTTGTCGTGCGCTCAGAACGTTTTATCCAAATATGTTCCACGTCACGTGCCTCGCTCACGTGTGCTCGAGAAAGTACGTGATATTTTCCCAGAAGTCAATAAACTTGAAAAAAACGGGGAAAAATTGTCCTCAAATCTCCGTCTCGGGTGGTGAAGTATCACGACGAAATTCAATGCGAACTTCCGCCAGAACCTGTTAACACGCGATGGAAGAAACGGTTAAATGCAACTTCGTTTGCTGAAAATGTTGAACGTATTTATAAATGAGTTAGGAGAAAGAAAGAATAAATGATCGTCGAAGTATAACAGATTCTTAATTGCTTCCGATTTAACATTTATTAAATCACTGACTCCCTAATAATCCCTAGATATCAAATTCCAAGATCGAAATTATCCAAACTGTTCGAGAAAACCATAAAAAATTGAGAACGACAGAGGAAAAAGTTTATGACAAAAGTCAGTGTCACGAGCGTTCGAACCCACGTCTTGATAGCTCAAGTGGTAGAGTAGCGGCGTATCAAGCGGAAGGTCGTGGGTTCGAATCCCGCTCGTGACACTGACCTTTTATCTCGACTTAAAACCTTAATTAATTGAATGTTATTAATTGGTCAAGCGGACCACAAAAAATAGTGAATTTATGACAAAATTGGACTCCCTCGTTAAAAAAAAAAAATTGGGCACATTCACATAACAAAATTAAATAGTTAACGGAAAGCAAATTGATGCTGACTTAATTTAGGCTTACCTTCTACTTGACTTACCTTCTATAATCGCCTACTATAACAATTGTCCCATTACTTCAATAGACATAAAATTGTGCTTTACTTTGTTAAAAAAAATTTTAAGTGCCAGCCGGCACTAGTTTACAGAGCTAAATTTTGAAATATAAAACATTGTACATTTTCATGAATGTTTAAAATACAATAATATAATAAAATGATACGTGTGAAATAAAATCATATAAAAATTAGTTTAAATTACTTAAATAAAAAAAATTTATGGATTAATTATTTGTATTAAGTCTATTATACAGGGTGTCCCAGTTCCTTCTGACGAAACTCAGGGAATCGATTCTACTCTTTGTTTGGAGCAACAAATGCTCAGGAGACAATTTTCGGAATGTTCTCTTCGCAAAGAAGTAATTTGGTCAATAGACCTCTAAATATAATAGATTTAATAAGTAAAACGAAGTATTCACTAACAGCTCCCCGTGGCCACTTCATAAGTCCCAGAGAGTTGAAAAATCGGAAAAAGAGGGAAAATTCGAAAGGTTGTAGGTTGAGATGAGGAGTTAGTGTCCGAGTGGATCGAAGTCACGATAGCTCAAGTGTTTAGAGCAGGAGGGTATTTAGCCGAAGGTCGTGGGTTCGAATCCCGCTCGTGGCACTAGCTTTTTCATTTCAACCAAAACCTTACATAAAAAAGATTAAATTTTTACGAAGTGTTTTTACCCAAATTTGACCAATTTTTAGTTATTTGGCATGGGCGTACAAGTAGAATTTTAAGTTTTGTTGTAATTTGTCAGATTAAAACCAGGTTAGTTAAGTTTTTCATGTTTTAGTAGAAAAGAGTATTATTGCGTGCTTTTGGTTTTCTTTCAATTCTTTCCAAAAAAGGATCGTTTCTGTTTTGGCAAAGAAGTGTTGCGCATACTTCTTAACGATGATTTTTTTCCGGCGGTCGTCATGAGGTATCTAAGTTTCGAGCTTTATCACCTTTCCAATTGTCGTAAGATTAAGTCGACTGTCGATTTGCTGACAGATTCGCCGGAAGTTCTCGGACAGTTGTTCTAGGATTTTCTTCGATGAAAGCTCGCAGAACAACATTATCCAGGGAAGAAGTCCTTCCACCACCTTCTTTGTTTTCGGGATGAAGTCCCCCTATCGAAACGTTTTCAACCATCTCTGAATGGTGCCCGTAGTTTGTATTGATGTTTGTTGCCTTTTGGCTTCGTTTAAACACGTAAAACGAAATTTGGCGAAAATCGCGCATTGAAATCATAATAAAGACTGAATTTTTCCAAGTAACGAAATGCTACAGAGGTAAACAAGCATCTTTGTTGGCATTGGATTAAAAACTTTTGACATTCGTACAAAAGAATAATCCATCAGACGTAAATAGCTTATTATATAGAGGGATAAACGAACGAAAACATGGAAACCTGCGTTATTTTCTTGACAATCCAATAAATGTAAATACTTCATATTTATCAATAATTATGGATAATTACAAATAAATAACAGTTTTCCCTTTGGAAACAGTATATCCTGTACGATTTCCAACTTTGACGTTTTGTTGAACTCATCAGAAAGTTAATTACACGACTGATGCAATCTGCCTCAATTAAATCTCGATATTTATTTGAAAATAAATACACGAACCTCAGTTTGACAAAATATGAGAATTTATTTAAATTTGGTCTTGAAATTGTTTATTATGTATAACCCAGTAATAAAATATTTTCTGATAAATTAAGGTGCTACGAAATTGTGAATAAATATGAAATTCCAAGCTAAGTTGTGTGTAAAATATAATTGGAAAAACAACAAAGAAGATAGTAAAAACAACTTTTAATATTCATTTAGATAGTTTCCTAATTTATCAGTTTAGAGTTTGCAATGTTTCTGTAAGAGGGAAAGTTTTCATTACCCCGTGCAAAGTAAAAGTTCGTTTCAAACGCAAGTGAACAATACATAACAAATTGATCGAATTGACACAACCAGAAGAAAAACATCGTTGTATTCCATGTCACACGAAAGCCGAGAAAAGTGAACGACAGCAATTAGCCGTTATATTTGACACAAAAAAACGAAAACACGACCAACTTTGCCAGAATGTAGTTTGCACAGTTGGTAGAAAAGGGTGAAAATTGTGATTTTAACACGGGTTAAAAGCTCGGTTGGGTTTTTAATTTATTTCACCCCAACGCTCGTGAAAACACGAGTAAAATATGTGCGGCGTGGGTGAAATCTTTTCGACTCAATTTTAATAAAACGGTTTCCCCATAATTTACGACCTTATTTTACTCCAATTATAAACAAAAAAGAATTTGGTTTTAAAAAATCAAGCAATTACTTCAATGACTGCTAATTACAATAGGATATTCTAAATAGATTGGTCTATTTTCATAAATCTCCCCATCGAGTTGTGTTGGTCATCTAGAAATGTCTATTAATAAATTATTTTGAATTTTCTGATATCGAGACTATTGGATTTTCTGAAAATAGAGAACCGTTTGAAAATAGATTTTAAAAAATTAGTAAATATTGCAAAATTAACACGTTAACTCGTAAGCTGCAAAAAACTTTACCGATGCTTTTTGGTCAAAAATTACTATTTGTTTCCTTGTTTTAATTGGTTAAACAAAATGAAAAGCTATTTTTTCTCTATCTCGTTTACAGTGTTAATTTTGTAATATTTAACATTATTCTGAACTAATTAAGGTTTTTAGTTGAGATAAAAAGTCAGTGTCACGAGCGGGATTCGAACCCACGACCTTCAGCGCGCCATTACGCCACTACTCTACCACTTGAGCTATCGTGACTTCGATCCACTCGGACACTAACTTCCCATCTCAACCCTACTTTTTGAATTTTCCCTCCTGTTTGCCATTTTATCTAAACTAAAAACCTTAATTAATTGAAAGTTATTAATTGGTTAAGCGGAGCACGAAAACTAGTGAATAATTCTGAACTATTTTCAATTTTTATTTTGGCATCTTTCATAAAATTTATTGAACATTTCTGTAAACAAAAATGTAGGTTATGTTTTGAAAATAAAAAGTTATACTTTTTACTTTTTGTAAATTAACCCTGTAATTACTGTAATAGGTAAAATAGAAGTAATTATACAAAAAAAATTGAAATTTTTTTGGATGTAGAATGTTTTTGAGAAAACCAGTGGAAACACTACTCAGTCGATACCCCGTATATCCAACGTTTTTATGACCTATATGTACACGGCCAATAAAAAACCGACCATCTGGTTTTTGTACGAAAAATGGCCAACTTTGAATGCATATTTTATCAGCTTTTAAGTCACAGACCTGCGCTAGATGTTATTTTTTAGAACATTTTACGCTGAACAAGATAGCTTTTCAAATATTTTACTAGCTTCAGTCATTGACTAGTAAATTCAAAAATTTGGGAACATGTTATTTTTGCACTTTTTACTTGCAGTTCCAATTGAGCTGTGGAGCCAAGAAATCATTCTTGAAGCAGCTCCTTATAGCAATCGATAGGAAATTTTAATAAGCTTTCCTTTAGTCACCTTCCACTTTGCCCGATTTCTCAAACGTTCTCGATTTATTCGCGATTTTTCGGCAAAAACGTGGTTTTGTTACGTGCTCGTGGAAAAAGCCGATCACTCTCTCTCCCGATTTTCAAGAATGCGTAAATTTTAAGCATGTCATCTTTTCGCAATTTTACGCTCTACAACTTTTGTTCCGAGGACTTTTTCAAAAAGTGAACGGGGAAACGACAATTCTTACGTCGTCCTTTTGGGATGCTGTATGGATCTGCTGTCGATAACCACATGTTTACCTCATCACGGAAATTAAACCTTTCGTTCCCAGAGAGAGAGAGAGAGAGAGAGAGAGAGAGAGAGTGTGTGTGTGTGTGCGAGAGAGAGAGAGTGATCAGTTTTTCCAGTCAACATCAAAACCCACGTGTTTTTGCTAAGAAATCGATTAATAAGTCAGAGAATAAGTCGAAAACATTTGAAAAATAATTACTATAGTGTGTTCATTTGGTCCCCTTCCACTTCGCCCGATTTTTCAATTTATTTATCGTAAAATGGACTAAAATTGAGTCCTAGCGCAAGTCTAGGAATTAAAAGGCGGGGAAAATATGTGTTTCTAAAGTTTGCGATTATATATTACAGTGCTAAAATTGAAAAGATGACTAAAGCTAATTAGTCACTTCCTGATCGGCAAATTCGAAGGTATATCTTTTTTTGTTCAAAAGAGCAAGCAGCATGTTATGCTCTGTGTGCCAAGTTAAGCTGATGTAGCACTCAGAATTTCCATGTGCCCTCGTCAAAAAACCTGACTCAAACTAATTATAAACGATTAAAAATCTATAAATTATAACTTTTTTGGGTTTACCCTGGCATATTACCCATGAAGTTTTCTATTTTCATTTTACTGTCGAGCGGGATCGGCCGATCAGGACCAGGTCCCCACCGCGCGCCCGCACCCACTCACTCAGCTCCATCATCTCATCTAAATTTTCATAGTTGATGACAATCAAAAAGAAACGTTTATCGACTTTAGAAATCCATAGATTATGTTGAATGCTAATGGATTGTTGCTTATTAGAACAGATTATAAGTTTATTGGTTTAGAAACGTTTGGGACTTTGCTCAGATTTTTTAGAAGTTTATCTCTTTTTTTCGTATTCTGGACATTCAAAAATTATGTGAGAAGGATTTGAAGGGCAATCGCGAGTGGGACAGTTCGGAGACGATGCCAAACCGATTCTATTCTCTTTTTAGCTACCCCATAGGCCATGATTTGTCTTCAGTCTAAAAATAGTAGATAGAACTCCTTTGACATTCCTTCTGGGCTATCGCCTTCTGAAAAACGTGGTTTTTTTCTTGAGCCTGTTCTGAAATAATTGCCTACATTTGATGCGTTGTATTTTTCTTGCCACAGATTTCTACAAAACTTTTCCAAAAAGTTTTTCCCGTCATCTTTAGGAATTTTAATGTCAAGGGTTGGACCTGATGTTGCAGCCTCCTTTGCAAGTGCGTCCACCGTTTCATTTTGCCATAAGCCTGCATGTCCTTTCACCCAACACAATGCCACCCTTCTCCCCATGATTTTTGTCTCAAGCATTTTCCTACAGATTTGGGCAAAAATATAGTTTCTGCATTTATATTCTGGGGTAATGTTATTTATCCTTTCTACAATGCTTCGACAGTCTGTGAAAATACAAAATTTAGAATCAGCCAATTTTTGTATGTAATCGAGAGCGCAATCTATCGCAATTAGTTCTGCTGTATAAAAATTATAAACTTAAAAAACAAATAAATAAAATGTTTCAAAGCTTATAAATTCCTTTGTGCAAGCTTCATGCATAATTTTTAGGTATTCTTTCATTCATTTTAGCGTTTATTTATTTATTCAACTATCGATTTATCTCCTTGGATTTGTGTGAAATGTTTTTGCTACTGAATTATTCATGTAATTAGTCCTGTATGTTGTGTTATTTGTCTATTAAACTTATTGTATATACACAGATCCCATCCGTAATTACCTTTTGTCTTCTAGATTATAGTAAAAGGGCAAGAAGAAAATCATTAGGGTACCTATTTGAAAGTAAGATTTTTAAAAATCCATCGGCCTTCTTTAGCCTTCCTTGCTTTTAACTAGGTAAGGCATGGAGGAAAAGGGTTAGTTACTCTACTGTCGTGAGACAATTTTTTTTTGAATTGGAGCAGTTCGCCTGTAGAGGGTCTCCATACGATAAGGTGGGATGGTGGATGGTCAAAATAAAATAAAAAAATATGTAAGAAAACCCTCTGTTCAACAAATTGCTTTTATTTCATATTGAGAAGTAAAAGATTTTATTTTTCTATTTCTTAATTTTCTTTGATTTTTGGAAATAATAGTAGTTTGGAATTGGCATATGTATTGAAATATTTTTGGCGCATAACACAAAGTTATTAATTTGAAGAACTATAACTACTACTTTTATTAATATTCGGAGATCGTGAGATGCGGTCTGGTGTGACGTAGGTTTTAGAAAAACATTTTCTTTATCGTGCCAACGTTTCGATCTTCACTGAAATCATCTTCAGGGCTCAAAATGTTTGTTTTCCGTGTAGATGTGTCATTCTTGTGTGTCGTTGGGCACTCTCAACACGACAGACAAGAACGAAAAATCTACAGAGAAAACAATCACTTTGAGCCCTGAAGATGATCTCAAAAAAGATCGAAACGTTGGCATGATAAAGAAAATGTTTTTCTTAAACCTTCACACCAGACCGCATCTCACGATCTCCGAATAATCATTGACTAACGGTCACTAAACACCGCACACTTTTATTATTTTTCAAATATTGCAATACTTTTTTATTGTTATTATTTAAGGATTAAGTGTTTGAATTTCCTCTATTAATATTAATTTGCATTAAAGTCTCTAATAAAGTTAAACTTGACCAACGTTCTGTTGGAGCTGAAGGGTGCATGAAGTGGATAATATATTAATAGAAGATTCCACTATAGTTTGAACGTAGAAGGTGGACTTTGGGTGCTTATGAGATTCAAACGAGGGTGATCTCTTGGAGAAGTACGTCTACTCGGTAATGAGCCGGTTCTTGGAAAGTTTGAAACCCAGGCCTCAAGTTTGTAGGACATTAGCGGCTGGACCGTGGCCAGGTGGTGTAACGACTCTGCAGACGCGCGCGCACTTGTGTGCAGCCCCTGTTTTGTACGCGCACCCTGTCGCCACAGACACTCACATACGTGCGACACTATTATTCCGCCCTCGTCGGGTCGAGAGGCCTTCGTGGCTTTGTCTACCCTCACTCAATTACACCCACACTCAGACTTACACAGGAGCTGAGCCATTTCTCATCCCTTTTCTTTTTACCAACTGTTACCTCGGCCGTCGCACCCTTCCAGTAAAAAAAAAGATTATTTTTCCCCCTTGCATGCTCACATAAAAAGAACCAGCTATTATTGAACCTGTTTAGACTTTTAAACTTTTACAACAACAAAATAACAATATTAACATTTAGATGCCATCTAATTTTATATTCCTTATATTTTCAAATCAGGAAAAACGTCAACACATAAACTAACAAAATTACTTTTTTTTAACTGTTGCCTATGAAAAAGCAATCTTTATAGAGTTCTTTGTTTAAGAAAGGACCTCAAAATCCTTGTAGATGACATAAACGAATGCCAATGACAGACGTGATTAGCGTTCGGCTTGATTCCGCCGACTTTTGTCCTTAATGGCTTTCGCCCGAACAACTCCGCCGAGTTCTGAATAAGAAAGAGGCCGATATGAGCGTCAAAGATCTTTTAACTGGCTGCCTCATTCGAAATACACAAAGTCTTTAATACTTTCCAACTCAACTATCTCGAACAGAAGTGAGAAATGAACAAAAAGGCCTTTCCATCCGCTGGCAGAAAATCCTTTTAAACATGCTTTTGAACAATTGAAGTTAAAATTTGACGGGGAAGGGTAGAGGAAATTGGTTAACAAATTCTGTAGAGGAAAACGTGTAAAAAGAAAAAAACACATGGTTAAATAAGCACTTTTCCAAGCCAAATTAATTAAAGTCAATAGATTTACTGCAGGGAAAGAAAACTGCTAAAGCATTGCTTTGTTATTCTATTTTCAACGTTCAACAACGATATAGATTGTTTCTATTTACTCTCATATATTATTTAATTTATAACCTTCTTTATTCGGTTACTTTCTGCTTATTATCGGTGTTTTTTAAGAAACCAAAGCTATAAAGAAAGGTCCAATTGTTTTAATGATAGCTGCCACTGTCCAATAGCATTTTTGTTTTTTGAACATCCAGAATACAAGGAAAAAATATAAAAACAAGATAGTCATGTTCCGTAAATCCACATGTTAACAAAAATAGAGGTAGATTTATGTGGTACGCAGAAAGGAAGTGAGAGCGTACGAGAGAGAGAGAGAGAGAGAGAGAGAGAGAGAGAGAGAGAGAGAGATAATATAAAACAGAAATAAATAGAAATAGAGAAAATTGAAAAACAACACAGAAACATGCTTAGACAAACAAAATACAAGCACTGTAGAAGATAATAAATGGAGAGAGAGGAAGATATAAAGAGAAAGCGAGAGAGGAAGAAGAACCCAGCGACCATTAATCATCAATAATGCGAACTAATATTGAACACGTTTAATGTGTTTTAGATATGGGTCCTGGTCAAGTAGAGAAAGAAATAGACTCTGTGATCACTTGCAAAGTTTTCGGCCTTTATAAGACCATCATCAGGGCAGCATCCTATTTCTCATATTAACATTGCAGAATTACGAAAAAACCCATCGACTATACGAGGTCTCGAAGTACCTGAGGTTGGTTAAGTTGAAGTAATACAAGTTTTTTCTGTTTTTTCTATAATTGACGTAAAAAGTTTTACAAAAAAAAACGTTGTCTAATTCGATACTTCTAGACCTCGTAGTCGATGTCGTCTGGTTTTTTTCGTAATTCTGCAATGTTAATATGAGGAGTAGGATGCTTCGCTGATGATAGACTAATAAAGGCCGAAAACTTGTCAAGTGATCACAGAGTCTACTTCTTTCTCTATCTACCAGAAACCAGATCCAAAACACATAAATCGTAGTGGTCGATTTCTTCTTCATTAACATGGTTAAAAAGTGGTTACATTCAAAAATTAAATAATAGAAGAACACTCAGACGGAAGAAGATGTGAGTGGGAGAAAAAGATTGATTGATTGATATCGCTTTATTTACATCATCTCTCAAGATTTGGTCTCGAGGACGACTCTTACATCTAAAGAGAGAGAGAGAGAGATTGAAAGAGAGTGAGTGAGAGAGAGACCAAGAAAATTTGTAAGAACACATTAATAAGATACCAACTATTAACACGGACCACCAATTTTTAACAATATGAACTAAATTAAATACGTTGTTAAAACGTATGTTCCATTCAAACATTATCTAATAGAAGAAAGCATAGACGGAACGAAAAATGGGAGAGAGAAGGCGAGAGAGAGAGCGCGAAAATAAAGACAAAACAAAACAGATGATGCGGGAAAATTGGAAAGCTGTTTCCTTTTATCCGGACATTTCAAGCCGAAAAGATATTTTCCCCGCACTGTGCATATGTGTACATGTGCGTTGTGTCACTGTTCACACACTATGTTTGTTTTTTCATTTCGTTCATTGATATGTGATTGGTTATTTTTTGTATGTTGACAGATGCCTTGTTGATTTGATTATTACTTATTTGTCTGTTTTTGTTAGTCTGTTTGTTTATGCGCTGATTTATTGTCATTGTTTGCTTTTGTGACATTAACATTATATCGTCTCTCTCTCTCTCTCTCTCTCTCTCTCTCTCTCTCTCTCTCTCTCTCTCTCTCTCTCATGCTCTCCTTTTATTCTATCTCAGAACGTAACTTTTCTGTAATGGTATAATTAATAAGAACTTATTTTTTTATGAGATTCAGATGTGTTTCTGAGCCGCAAAGCTATAACTTTGGGATAACGATATTCGGGGCAATTCAAAACTTAGGATATATATTTGAAAGGGGTAATACCAAAGTGTATAATATTATGGGATGTGGCGAAGTTCCTGAATAAATCACATTGTTATGTGGGTTATGGAGAGGGTTTCGAATAAGTTCTAATTGCCCGCAGGACACAATTTTTTTTATCAAGAGTAAAATAAAAATAGGCCTTAAACCCTTTATATTCGTGTAAAATTAAGTCATATAATAATGTTATAAAATGATTACGTTTAATTTAAAAAATTTTACTTTTTATTTAAGGTCTTCGTTGAGATGAAAAACTATATCAAGGGCGGGATTTGAACTCACGATCTTCGACTCAATACGCCGCTGCTCCAACCACTTCGTTCCACTCGGACACTAACGCTCCATCAGTACCATTTTCGTCTCAACCGAGACATTAGATAAAAAGTACAATTAATTTAAATAATTGATTCGATCAATTTGGCTAATAAATACATATATGGATACTATTTAATTAATGTTTTAAAAAATATATATTGAAACGATATACGCACATTATAAATTTAAAAAGAGAGGTCATTTGACGTTAAAATCCGTGATCAAGGTAAATTCTTGAGAATTTTTCTATTTACTATTGAACTTATTATTTGCCATATTCCGTTGGTGCTCGAGTTAGTTACAATAATAATCGTAATAATATTGCGATAAGATTACACTTGACCTATCCGGTCGTAAAGTAAGTTCGTAGAGTTATTTTTGGAGGAAATTCAACGAAAATCTGTTAACAATTTTACTCAACAATATATGAACTATTTTGTTACCCCACCTCTTTATATATATATATATATATATATATATATATATATATATATAGAGAGAGAGAGAGAGAGAGAGAGAGAGAGAGAGAGAGATCTTGAGGATGATGATTGGAAGAATCTCTACAATAGCAGCAACACAATATAATTTGAATTGCTGTTAGGCGGAGTTTGATGGGCGGAACATGTAAATTTGAATTTTTTCCTCAACGACAATTGATACCAAACGAAAACTAAATTTTAAAAATTCTATATTATCCATACAAAAGCGTTTAGAGTACATTTTAGAACAAAATGGAACAATAAGTCAATGATATAAGGTAAAAATAGGAGGGGTCCTAGGACATAACCTTGAGGTACTCCTTGTTCAGTGATTTTTAATTGGAAGAATCTCTACAATAGCAGCAACAGAATATAATTTGAATTGCTGTCAGGCGGACTTAGATGAGTGGAACATGTAAATTTGGATTTTTTACTCAGCGACAATTGTACCAAACGAAAACTAAATTTTAAAATTCTATATTATACATACAAAAGCGGTTAGAGTACATTTTAGAACGATATGGAACAATGAGTCAATGATATAAGGTAAAAATAGAAAGGGACCTAGGACATACCCTTGAGGTACTCCTTGTTCAATGATTTTATTAATACTTACAACGATCTTTCCCACGGATATCTTTCACACCGAGCAAATCTTGCCATATAATTATAATTTAACAAAATAATCAAAATGGGAATAAACAGAACGAGCAACCTTTTAAAACAGATTTTTAAAATAAAATAAATTATTACATACGTGTGACATACGTTTGTATTGCCATTTACAATTCCGACAGGGCTGAGTAGAAGGTTATTCCTTTTTCCTTTCGTGCTTCAGCCAGCTTTGCCAAAGCCTCAGGTTGAGCGATTAGCTTATCCTTACCCAACACAGGAAATCCTTATTTAAAAAATATATGATTTTTTTAACTTTTCAGAAAACACGTTTTTTTATTCAATTCGGTGTGCGAATGGATACTATTTATATAATATGAGTTACATGCAGACATATTCAAACTAAATCAGAGAGAAATGGAACTTCTTTTATGTTTCCCCCCTCCCAAGAAATATAATTAATTTACCAAGCATATGTAAAACGACTGCGTAATAGCTAGTTCGAAATGAATGTGTACAAAAAATATTCATCTGCACGAATTTATGCATTACACTTACATCGATGAGTTACGCTATCATGGATTCCATAAAAGAGACCAACATAAAATAAAATGTTTACACATGAGTAGCGTTCTTGATTTATCACGGAACTTTCGCAAACAATGGTGTAAGTCGTATTATTTTACAATGTTTACTTTCATGTGCTTTATTTAGTATATATATTTCATACTGTATGAATTATCAGATAGTTCAGTTATTATATAGAATTATTCATCAGACTTAACTGGCAATTGCGTATTGGAATTCGATTAAGATCGTAGGGAGGAAAAAGTCACATAATTTCCCGTGTCATCCTTTTCTCTCGTATAAAATACAGCCCATAAAAAAATGTTATTAATTTGAAAATTGAACTTCAACATAGTTTCCCTCGGGGCGAAGCCAATCGGCTGGGGCTTTAATACCGGCGGGCATTAAAGAAGCAATTTCAAGCTTTTCCACCCTTATCACGGTCCCGAATCGGAATGTCAATGGAACGGGTACCCCAGACGAGAATCGATGGAGTCAGAGAGGATCCGTTGGATTTATGCCGTCGGAATAGACCGAACGTCATGTTCCGATCGCAGTGTGATAGTGCGACCGATCATGTCGACTGAATTTATCACCGTTCGTTATAATCGACTGATGAAGAACATGATGCTGAAAGGAAATAATTATGCATTTATTAAAAAAGTCTATTTTCCTTATTTCCTTTCACACTCCCTTATTACCTACTTATCTGTCAATTTTACATTTAATTTACATTTATCTCTATGTTTATCTATATTTTCTCCCCGAAAATTAAAGAGACCAACAGCCGGCATGGCAGATAAGTTGTGTAGGTTTAGCATTTCGAAGCGCCGTATTCGTGATAAATCAAGTTTAATTTTCTCTTTATCTCCCTTTCATTTAAAATATTTTCAGTTAAATTATAACATTGTTGAAAATGAGTGTCTGTATGTTGTTTATTATTTTTTTATTTTCACTTATGGGCCCGGATACTTTCTATTACTAGCTCTGATCAAGGTAAAGAATGATGGAGGTACTTAATTATCTTTCTTTTTTCTTTTTTCCCTCCCTTCTTCTTGTTTTTTAAATTTCCTGCGTACTGAATATGTGCCCTTCAAGCAACAGTCGGTAACGTTTGGACCTGAGCCCAAAAATGTATGAACACCCTTAGGCACACACACATACACACACACACACACACACACACACACACACACACACACACACACACACACACACACATACACTACTATTTTTGTATATTTCCATGTATGAATTGGTTTACACTCACTCTCTCTCTCTCTCTCTCACACACACACTCTCTCTCTCTATCTCTCTCTCTACCACTATAAATAAAACATTAATCGATTAATCAATCAAGCAAGCAATATCTATATTAAACTCTTTTACTCCATTTATCTGTCTCTCTCTACCTATTTATCTATCATTATATTCCTTACTCTCTCGCACTCCCACCTCTCTCATACTCTCTCTCTCTCTCTCTCTCTTTCTCTTTCTCTCTCTCTCTCTCTCTCTCTCTTTCTTTTCCCTCCTCTTTTTCTCGTATCTATGTATGACTGTAGTTGGCTGTTTTCCAGTTCTGCAGCTAAACTAATAACCAAATAAGAAATCAGATTGGCTGTTTGAATTGCAGACTTAACAAGGAAATCTCTCTCTCTCTCTCTCTCCTCCTCCTCCTCCTCCTCTCTCGCCTTTCGCTCTCTCTCTCTCTCTCTCTCTCTCTCTCTCTCTCTCTCTACCACTATAAATAAAACATTAATCTATTAATCAATCAATCAAGCAATTTCTATGTTTCACTGTTTTATTCTATTTCTCTGTCTCTCTCTCTCTCTCTCTCTACCTATTTATCTATCATTATATTCCTCACTCTCCCCTCCTCGCCCCATCTCTCTCTCACTNCCTCTCTCTCTCTCTCTCTCTCTCTCTCTCTCTCTCTCTCTCTCTCTTTCTTTTCCCTCCTCTTTTTCTCGTATCTATGTATGACTGTAGTTGGCTGTTTTCCAGTTCTGCAGCTAAACTAATAACCAAATAAGAAATCAGATTGGCTGTTTGAATTGCAGACTTAACAAGGAAATCTCTCTCTCTCTCTCTCTCCTCCTCCTCCTCCTCCTCTCTCGCCTTTCGCTCTCTCTCTCTCTCTCTCTCTCTCTCTCTCTCTCTCTCTACCACTATAAATAAAACATTAATCTATTAATCAATCAATCAAGCAATTTCTATGTTTCACTCTTTTACTCTATTTCTCTGTCTCTCTCTCTACCTATTTATCTGTCATTATATTCCTCACTCTCCCCTCCTCGCCCCATCTCTCTCTCACTCTCTCTCTCTCTCTCTCTCTCTCTCTCTCTCTCTCTCTCTCTCTCTCTACCACTATAAATAAAACATTAATCTATTAATCAACCAAGCAATTTCTATGTTTCACTCTTTTATTCTATTTCTCTGTCTCTCTCTCTCTCTCTCTACCTATTTATCTATCATTATATTCCTCACGCTCCCCTTCTCTCCCCATCTATATCTCTCTCTCTCTCACTCTCTCTCTCTCACTCTCTCTCTCTCGCTCTCTCTCTCTCTCTCTCTCTCTCTCTCTTTCTTTCTTTCTTTCTTTCTCTCTCTCGCTTTCTTTCTCCCCATATTTCTCTCATATTTTTGTATCAGTGTAGTTTCGCTGTTTTCCAGTTCTGCAGCTAAAATAATAAGTTAATAAGCAAATGAGAAATCAAATTGGCTCTTTGCGTTGTAGACTTAGGAAGGAAATCTTTCAATATTGAGTATTTAAAGAACATCTTCACCATATTTTAATCGTCAATGCTATAACTACTAACTATGAGTTCATTTATTTGAAAAATAGATTGTACCAACACCAAACTAACATAAAAAATTATAGTTCCTATTCACAGTTATGCTTAACTGAGTAGGAACTATTAAAAAAAAAAGATTGAACAAAACACTCAAATCACCATTTATTATTTCTTCAAAAAGTATACAATTCTAATAACAAGTCTATCACAATACATAAACAGTAACAAACATTATTTAAATTTTAAAAATGTAAAATGTATCTTAAAAGAAACAATTAGCCATGATTAAGTTGACTAGAATTATAAAAAAATATACGATAATAATGTAAATTTACAAAATTATATTGCTCAGTCATTTAGTCATACTTAATACATTTGTATGCCTTAGTACATATTAAAGAATGAAGGTTTGCACATTGTTGGAATTTCCACCGGGTATGTAAATATATTAAATTTAATAAAATTCTCTAAAAAAATCGTGCTGTACCACGGTTCAAGAACTACCCTTCAAATAATATAATTAAAAAACGGAATAAAAAAGTTATTAGTAAAACTCTATGATTTAATTTTAGTCTGGCTGACTCTCTTGATGCCTGTTTATATTTTTTTATTTTAATGCAATAGATAAGAATTACAAAATTATGTCATTACAATCAAATATTTTCCTGTCAATGGTACATTGCTGATTAAAACACTGTTTATGTCTCAAATATTTTTTTTCTTAGCTAGCTGAATTCTAAATTATCTATATTTATTAAACTTATGTGCACAAATGTTAAATGATGAATTGCTCCTCATATAATTGTGAACGGGTGGAATTTGCCGTTGTATCCGTCCATGGGAAACGGTATGCAAGATGGGGTTGAAATTAATATGCAAGAGATGGCTCGAGGGCAGACCGAGGTGTTTTTAGCCGTCCCTCCGCATGGTCATACGTGTGCAACTATGGTACGTGAAACGGATTTACTGAATTAAACAATTGTTTAACAAGAACAATTCCAATTTCACCGCCTCGGAAAGCAATGGCCGAAGTCCGGTTCTCAACCCCAATTAAAAACGGTTTTAATAGCTTTATTAATACTCTTCCGTTCTAAAATGTTAAACATATATGTTTACTTGAAAGAAAAATTTTAAATTTCGTTAAAAAAAATATTTTACACGAAGATATACATAAAAACTTTATACATTTTATGAATAAATTTGTGTGTGTGTCTCTCTCTCTCTCTCTCTCTCTCTCTCTTTCTCCCTCCCTCCCTACCTCCTAAAATAGTATTTTTAACAATGAAATTTTTGTTTTGCCACAACTCTATTTCCAGATCGTCAAGTTCATTCAATGAAAAATGGCAAAGAATTGGTTTAGCAAAATGTCGGAAAATTCAAAAGGACTATCTTTATATATTTATCTCTTTTTCCTTTCCTCTCACTCTTTCTATCTCTCACTCTCCCTCTTTTTCTCTCCCTTTCTCCCTCCCTCTTTCTAGCTAGAACATAGCAATAGTATTTTAAAAAAATGAAATTTTTGTTTTCCCAATGATTACCTACACTTTTATTTCCAGATCGTCAAGTTCATTCAATGAAAAACGGCAAAAATTTTGTTGAGCTGAATGTCGGAAAATTCAAAAGGACTATCTTTATACATTTTTCTCTTTTTCCTTTCCTCTCCCCCCCCCTCTCTCTCTCTCTCTCTCTCTCTCTCTCTCTCGCTCCCTATCCCCCCTCAAAAGTTAATAGTTTCAACCCAAAAAATAGTTTTTTTCAATTAATTTATCTTCATGTAAGTTATTGGTTGAAATGAAAGAGTCAGCGTCACGAGCGGGATTCGAACCCATGACCTTCGATTAAAAACGCCGCTGCTCTACCACTTGAGCTAACGCGACTTCAATCCACTCGGACACCAACTTCCCATCTCAATCTTCAACATTTCGAATTTTTCCTCTTTTTGCCATTTTTCAAATTTCTTCTAATCAGGATTCGATTCTCGGCGACAAATGAAATGGCCAGGGTGAGCTTTACTGAAGATACACTCCGTTTTACTTTTTAAATCCATTATATTTCGTGGTCTGATTGACCAAATAATATCTTTCAATTAATTATTCTTTATGTAAAGTATTTGTTGAAACTCGGACACCAACTTCCCATCTCAACCTTCTTTTCGAGTGGATCGAAGACACGCTCAAGTGGTAGAGCAGCGGCGTATTTGGCCGAAGGTCATTGGTTCGAATCCCGTTCGTGACACTGACTTTTTCATTTCAAACAATACCTTACAGAAAGATCAATTAATTGAAATAAGCTATTTGGTCAATTGGACCACGAAATGTGTTATTAAAACGACAAGACGCCACCAGGTTTTTAGCCGATTGTTTTAGAATTTAGAAGAAGAATAGATCTGAAATAATCAAAAACCATAATATAACTAATGAATAATATTAACTGCGGGCGTCGGTGGCCGCAATCATTTAGGCATTCACACGGCGCTCATCACTGTAAGGTGAAGGTCCCAGGTTCGAATCCAGTGGCCCAGCATTCCAACCCGACATACTTACCAATGGACTTTTTTTCAAAAAACCTGCACCCTGAGGATATGTGACCTCTGCGGTTGCGAACCCTCGTAAAAAAAATTAACTGTGAAAACACATATTTTTTTGTTAGAAATCTTCAGCACAGTGGTTTATTAGACCCTAGTATCAATATTTATGATACATTTTAAACTATTTGTCAGCCTGTGACAAGTAAGTTCAGTTTATATTAGGAAATCTACACTTTTTGTGTTTTTAAGCACTTTTCCTAAGTTTTTCTTTTGTGTTTCTAAATAAGTACATATATCTGGTGTAATACATCGTAATTTGCATTAATTAAGTTTAATTTAAATCAATAAGGCACTTTGTATATAACAGAACTACTATTGTTGCCATCAGGCTGTGATTAATCGACCAGTAAGTGGGCTCAAATGGGCTAAGCCTAACGATATCGACCACCGAAAAAGTATCCCCAGTGAGATCATAGCCGAAACTTTTCACGGCTCAGATCCTAAAACCGTAAAACTTGTATAAATTACGGCTTCTACCTTCAGAACTTTTAAATTCGCCTTCAACAACCTCCCGGCGGGGCGAATTCGTGATAAATCCGTCAGGAAAAATATAAATAAAGATCGTGTTGCATTTGCCGTGGATGGTGAAACACCACATACGAATGTGATTCAAATATAAACGGTAGGAAAGGGCTCCAGTTAGCTCATGCACCAATGGGAAATGTTAGATATGGGAGAAATCAACATAGTCGAGGCGACCGGGAAATCACTAAACCATTTCTGACAAAGATGAGTGAGAGATTTTATCCTTTCTGACTGTTCTACCTTTTGGCACAAAGTTTTCCCTCAATAACGAGGAAGGGTAAAAAATGGAGCTTACTATCGCCAGCCTATGAGGAAGTTGGTTGACGAATACATTCAAGCATTTGGTGAAAAAAAAGTCTTCCCCTTACCTATTAATAAGTGAATTTAACGGATTTACTGTAATTTCTTTCTAGAATTGTATTTTTTTGCAAATAAAACTTTTATTATGCAAATCTTATTTTTTGTGTTATAAAACCCCGCTAGAATATGGAATTTCAAAGCAAGAACTCAAAAAGTCAAAAATTACAAATTTTATTTATTTTTTAAGTAAGCGTTTTGTAAACTAATTAGCGTGTATTATATGATATTAAGTAGTTAATAAATCAATGTACAAGACAAAACAATTTGATTAGTAGAGAAGTGAAATGTCAAATACATTTGGATCATGTTGATATGTTATATGGTGGTGAATAAAGTATTCATAGCATGAACCTGTGTTCTTCGGGATTGAAACAATATCCATAAATATATTTTTATGTGTACAGTTTACAAATAAATTATTTATTAAAAAATTTCATTTAAATTCTTCTTTTCTTTAAAACATTACCAAAACGAGTCGTGAAGCCTAAAATAATATATAACATGTAACTTCAAATTCCTGTATATTTGCGGAATTTTTTTATAATATGAAATAATAACGCTGTTAGAAAACCAAATGAATATTAATTACAAATAAAATAAAAATTATATAAAATTGAATATAAAAATATAGGAGTTCAAAATTAGCTAAATTGAAATAAAATAATAATAATTTGAAGTTAGAAAGGGTGAATTTGTAGTTTCAAAAAGGTTAACTTGAAGTTAGAAAGGATTAATTTGACGTTCAAAAGGATTAAATTGAAATTTAAACAAAAATAATTTGAAGTTAGAAAGGGTAAATTAGTAGTTTCAAAAAGGTTAACTTGAAGTAGAATATATTAATTTGAAGTTCAAAATGGTTAAATTGAAATTTTAAAAAGATAATTTGAAGTTAAAAAGAGTAAATCAGTAGTTTCAAAAAGATTAATTTGAAGTTAAAAAGGTTAATCTGAAATTGAAAAAGGTTAATATGAAGGAAAAAGGGTTAATTTGAAGTTTGAAAATAATTATTTGGAAGTTAAAAGTGGTTAAACTGAAATTTAAAAAAGGATAATTTGAAGTTCAAAATTAGTTAAATGGAAATTTAAAAAATAATAATTTGAAGTTAGAAAGGGTAAATTTATAGTTTTAAAAAGGTTAACTTGAAGTTAGAAAGGATTAATTTGAAGGTCGAAATGGTTCAATTAAAATTTTAAAAAAATAGTATGAAGTTAGAAAGGGTAAATTATTAGTTTCAAAAAGGTTAATTTGAAGTTAAAAAGATTAATATGAAGAGAAAAAGAGTTAATTTGAAGTTTGAAAATAATTTATTGGAAGTTAAAAATTGTTAAACTGAAATTTAAAAAGGATAATTTGAAGTTCAAATAATAATTGAAGTTAGAAAGGGTAAATATGTAGTTTCGAAAAGGTTAACTTGAAGTTAGAAAGGATTAATTTGAATATCGAAATGGTTCAATTGAAATTTTTAAAAAAATGAAGTTAGAAAGGGTAAATTTGTAGTTTCAAAAAGGTTAATTTGAAGTTGAAAAAGGTTAATATGAAGAGGAAAAAAGTTAATTTGAAGTTTGAAAATAATTTGTTGGTAGTAAAAATGGTTAAACTGAAATTTAAAAAAGGATAATTTGAAGTTCAAAATTAGTTAAATGGAAATAAGGTTAACTTGAAGTTAGAAAGGGTTAATCAGAAGTTCAAAATGGTTAAATTGAAATTTTAAAAAAATTTGAAGTTAGAAAGGGTAATTTAGTAGTTTCAGAAAGGTTAACTTGAAGTTAGAAAGGATTAATTTGAAGTTCAAAATGGTTCAATTGAAATTTTTAAAAAATTGGATGAAGTTAGAAAGGGTAAATTAGTAGTTTCAAAAAGGTTAACTTGAAGTTAGAAAGGATTAAGTGGAAGGTTAAAAGGTTAATTTGACTAAAAATACTACATATTTGAATGACACTTGTATAATAAAAACACTCTATCCACAACGAATAATTTTCATTGTTTTTAATTAATGTTTAAAACTCCATTATTTAGTGTTGTCTTAATTTTTGTTTTCACAGGTTAATTTTGTTGTTTGGTTTTGTTTCAGTTGTGGTGCTGCCGCAGACCCCCGAGCCGATTGTTTTGGACAATAGCTGTGCTGGTTCAGGCCAAAAGAGGGCCAAACTGAATTACTTGCTTCTCGCGACTGTGCTTCTGAGTTCTGTAGCACAATGTAAAATCGAACCCACCTCCTAAAACGTACCCTATAGGATTACAAAATAATAACCGACTCGTTTTTTTATAAAGCAACCCCCTCGACTGTGTGGCTGACGCACTTCGTTCACGGCCAATCTCTTTATTATAGAAATGTAAAAATGGAAAGTATTTAATAAATAATGTATAAGAGATTTTATACGGTTGAGTGAGTCAATTAAGACATCGGTTTAAAAAACTTAGGAGCTAGTCGTTCCCCGAATCTCTTTTAGTTGAGCAATGTTAAGACCAACGCACGTAGGATTCCAAAAAACGGAAATACTTCTGTAAATAAATTGAAATTTATTTTATCGCGTTATCTAACGGGGCATTTGCTGCATACATGGCTGCAAGATCATAGATTTTTAATTATATTCCGACTTCAGAAAATATTTTAAAAATGCTCATGGTATTGCATGACTATCAATAAACAATCAAATTAAAAAAAAAAAAAAATGAAATATATATCTTCTATATTCTTACTCGGAACAATACAGCTTTTCCTGACATTTTAACTAAACAACTATCGATTGTAAATAATTAGTGAGATTCGTGTGCTTATATTTAATATTTTTTATTTTATTTTATTTTTTTGATAAATATATTCTAGATGTAAAGACGGTGTGAATTTGTATAACTGGGAAAGTTTAAATATTGAAATAATAAATATATTTATGTTTTGGAACGTTACAATATAATTGTAATTCGTGTTTTCATGGGACTAACATTGACGACAAGTGAGCAAAAGTATTTTCAATAATAATTTAAGAAATTAACAATCATAAGGTCATTTTATAAGCGATACTGTATATAAAGCGTTTTTCGATTAGATATATTTTATTTTTATTGCGTTGTACGTTAATTTAATAAAAGAGCTAAAGTTAAGGAAAAATTTAACAAAAAAATATCGAATTTTAGATTACTTAATTTTAACAGATGAATATATTAAATATAAATCAGTGTTCTTCTTTAATAAAAAAAGTATACTATTCGAACGAATGTACAATGAAAATTAAATAGTTATAATTTGTATGTTTCTAATGTTTATACTTATCACTTTGAAATGTTAACAAACCACTATGATTTGAACAAAAATCGGTTGTGATTTGTATAAAATATTTAAAATTGATGCGAGGAGAAAAATAGTTGTGAATAGGTTTTTATTGTGCATCATGAAAACAGAAATAACAGACAGTTTAAATTCCTAAAAAGTAAATATTATAATTTGATCATTACTGATCATCTTGATCCATTCTGTGTTTGTCTGTCAGGCATGATATTCACCAACTTCAGCATGTCTGTTCTACTAAGTTGGTTTGATCGTTCATTTGCATGAATGTTTTTTGCAACATTCATAAAATCAGAAGAAAATATAAAAAGTTGTCTTTTAAATGAGCCTTTGAAAATTTCCTCACTAATGACAGGCCAAGTAAGAGAACCAGGATTCAACAACTGTTACTGACTTTCAGATTCTGATTTTTATAATATGGCAATTTCGTTTAAGTTTTTTATCCACAATCAAGCCTAGATAACAAACCTCAGACAGTACTAACACTTTATAAACTTCAAGTTGTAATGAATCACTTGGTATACCTTTTCGTATGAAAATTTAGAATTTGGAATTTATGCTTGACATGTTAAGCCTGTTTGGGAAAGTCTCTTTCTTTATTTCTATAGCTTCCCTCGTAACTCATCTTTTCCAATTTGCCGGGATGCGAACCCAATACTATTAGTATGGCGATACGAGATGAAACATAATGGACATATCAGAGGGCTGAGAAAGGGTTTGGTGAATAATTAGCGGGATCATACAGACTCACTGAACATGTCGTGTCACGTGTCGGATCAAAACAGCGAGAAAAAGCAGGCCAAGATCTTTAACGATCAAATTATAGTAATATATAAATCTGTTATATTTCGTGGTTCGATTGAATAAATAAATTCTTTCAATTAATTAATCTTTATGTAAGGTATTGGTTGAAATGAAAAAGCTAGTGTCTCGAGCGGGATTAGAACACAGCCGAAGGACACTGGCTTTTTCATTCCAACCAATGCCTTACATAAACATTAATTAATTCAAATGTATAAAGTTAATGAAAGATTAAAATAGATCCAACTATTTTTCTCCGAAATCTTATTAACCCAAGCAAAAAAAATACCACTTTTAATCATGTGTCTTAGATTATTTATTTATTTAAGCAATGGTAAACATATCAGTTTAAATATATTCATAGTTTATGTGATGAGTATTTTGTGTATATAGGGGAAAATGAAAAATATTTATATATTGTTGTACTTTTAACAGTATATTTTATTTCTGCGGTGATCAGTAAAAAGAAAGAATGTAGAATTTGTGAAGTTAAAAAAAATGCCTATTAGAAGTAAATATTCGCTTAGGTGATTTATAATTACAAATTAAGTAAGATTTCTGTACTGCCATAGAATGTAAAAAAAAAAGAATAAATGACAAAATTCTCTAGAAAATTTAGTTGCTGAACTGTTTTCTCCGTCGTTTAGGAGATTTTTTACTTTTCTCCCTTTTCGTACATTGCGAGTTGTTTCGTACAAAATTCGTCTCAACCTTAGGTTTTTAAAATCTTGTTCATCTGATCGGAGATTTTATCAAAATAAAATTGAAAACACGTTACTTCTGAGATTTTTTGATAACTTATAAATGATAAGACTTGTGACAGCTTGTAGCGTTTTGGGCCTATTGCTGAATGTCGTGTTTGTTGCAGCTTTTGATGTCTGAAAGCTGCGTTGAGCTTAACCCAAATTTTAGAAGCCCACGGAAAAAAAAAAGACATTTAGAACGAGTCGCGGACCTACCCAACCTGATAGTCCCCCATCCCTTGTGAATGTGTTTGTGTTAAGTTTAAGAGACTTAAAAACTATTATTAAATATAAACAATAATAATTAAGTATAAATATATGATACTCAAGCATCTATGTCTTCCTGAATGGCCTCGACGGTCGAAAAGAAATGTAATGTAATCAATTATTTAATGAAAATTGCCATTCTTCTAACAGTAATTTTTTAGCTATTAGACTTATAGGAAAGATAGAATTTTGATGAAAAAACAAACAAAAAACAAACAAAGTGTTATAGAAGTAAGGTTTAGCGTTTGATGTTGTCTCGAAGAGTTTTTTTTAATTGTTACTAGAGCATTATTATTATATTCATAAAATGATGTTTTGTTTTCTTATGTTTTGTTTTAAATTTTAAAAAAATGTGCTACGTTATTAAATAAAATATTTTTGTGATGTGCTTCAAATTTTTATTTCATTGAACCCTGTCTATATTTTCACGTCTGTCTTTTCTAACTTTTTTTCAATCTCTGTAAAATATTTTAAATTATTTCAATTAATTAGTCTTTTTATATAAGGCTTTGATTGAGATGAAAAAAATTATTGTCAAGAATGGAACACTAACTTTATCATCTCAATCAAAACTTTACATAAAAAAGAATAATTATTTGAAATAATTAATATGGTCAATTATACCGCTAAATATATATGGATTTTCAACTATATTACAAACAAAAGGAGGTTATAAAAGTTCTACGAGAGGTTACAAGGCGTGAATGAACATCGCACAATTGGGGTTATCCTTACGCAGTTTCTGCGTCATTATCAGTACTTCATTTCTCTTGGGAGATAACGAAAGTAAGATGGAATACATTAGTTTAGCGACCGGGTTCTTTGTGTCTCGAAGGACCGGTGTTATGCTTGGTGACGATGGTCGAAGTCGTGATGATGTTGCGAGTACCCTTGTTGCTGTAGCAAGTGATGACGGCTTGTTGCGTTAGTAAGAGTGACCTCGTCGACGAGTCTAAAATCATCAGGTTGAGCTCCTGATCACACAGCTGCTGCAAGTTCATTGGCTGCAGCATGGAAGGACGATAGTCGATCCAGTGATGAGGCTATTGGATAACCATAATATAAGGAGAATTGATTTATTTACTTTTTAATAGGAGTAACTAGTAAAAAATAGTTAATGGTATGGTTATAATAGTAGGACATTCTGCAAAACATCACCACCGAAAATGGCTTAAATTCAGTGCAATAAGCTTTAAGGAACTGTAAGCTGGCCAAAATGGTTGCAGCTGACCAAAATTCATGATCATCGCCATTTTTTCAATTATTTTTATCAACATTGTAGATGTGCTAGTGTTCTTTCATCAAATTGCAAACCATATTAGTACCCATATGAGTCATTCCTCACCATATTTTCGGCTTCCATCACAACCAACATACAAGAATCCCGTTTAATTAAAACAGTAATAGGAGGGGCGTCGGTGGCCGCAACGGTTTAGGCGTTGACACGGCGCTCATCACTGTAAGGTAAAGGTCCCGGGTTCGAATCCAGCCGCCGTGCATTCGAACCAGACATACTTACAAATGGGCTTTTTTTCAAAATCACCAGCACCCTGAGAGTTTATATGACCTCTGCTGTTGCGAACCTTCGTAAAAAAAAGAGGGAAAAAAGCAGTAATAGTGTACTCCTGACATACATCTACCATTTAATCGTGCATGGCATCTGGACCTGTTGCAAAGCTTAAACGAATACATCCTTCGACCTATGACTTCCTAATCAAATCCTACTCATCTGATCGTCTCTTTAAAGTAGCACAAGGTTCCTCTACATCTATTCGATCGGCAATGTGTCTCAAGGAAAGGCCAGAAAGGGTTCTCAGTAAAATTCAGCTAAGAGCCAGATCTCCATCCACTTTATAAAATAATTATATTTTCAGAATAAATGTAAAGAATCCTACATGAAAATGTCAATTGAAAAGTAAGCAGTTCCTCATTGAAGATGGCATAAGCGGAAACGCGTTTGAGTCAAAACCCAGAGGAGAGTAGACAAACCAAAGACAGTGATCAATTGCCAGTCAGATTGACGTAGGTTAAGATGTAAACCCATATGCATATTTCAAACAATTTGTCAAAAGCTGTTTTACAATTTATCTTAATTGCTGTATCCTGTTTTTATTTACGCGTTCGGAAAAAAAAACTTTGTAAAATCCCCGTTAAACGAGTCCGCTGAAATTTGTAAAAACCTCCGCCCCAGATTTGCATGCTTTTTCGAACCCGTTTAAATATTCGGCGAAATTAATTAAGACAATTCCGGTTTTTGCGTTTACATATGAATTCGAAGTCGGTATGCAGCTTATGAATTATTCACCGTGGTCTGCCAACATCGGCCATTCCACAATAGGTATTTTCTGTAATTCGCCCCCTAATCTTTTCCCTTGGGTGTGTGGCGTGAAAAAGATTGATAAATACGAAATTAATACAATGCTGCTTTAATGGCCTTGGAAGACTAAATTAGTGAAGAAAATGTTCTACGTAGTTCTCTCTGTAATACAAATTATTTTATAATAAACGATAATAACTAAAAGTCTACGTTTTATAATACGGGGAAATTACCCGATCACGTGCGAAAAGCAAGGGTTATTGACATGTCCGGGACCATAAATATGCACTAATAGCAAATAGCACGGAAAAATACCACTCGACCGTGATTTACACTAGGGAAGTCTACAATTTTCAGAAAACAAGATAAAACAATTGACTTGCATTGAATATATCTTTAATTATTAAACAATTATTAAAAAAAAAAAAATTATTTTTTTCAATTAATTATTCTTTTTAATAGAATGTTCGAGAGGATCGAAGTCACGATAACTCAAGTGGTAGAGCAGCGGCGAATTTAGCCGAAGGTCTTGGGTTCGAATCTCGCTCGTGACACTGACTTTTTTTGTCTTTACCCTTCCACTACCAGTATCATCATGTAGGCCACACAAAAGACGCAAATCTGAGATAAAACAAATATAAAAAATAAACTACCCCTTCGTTAACTTTTACATTTCGTAGGAAAAACCACAAAAAAATACATTATTTTCTTTTGAACAGACCAGAAAAATGTACAATAATAGTTTAAAAAGCACTACTGATGTAATTTACACTGTCGTAAAATATTGTAGTAAGAGGTAGGAAAAATATGTCGAGGAAGGCTAGAGAAGGAAATAATGAAAGGATTACAGACGAGGCTAAAAGTACAAGAAAAAAATAATAAAAAACAATATGGCTTTAAAATACTATGAACTTATTTCGAACAATGACATATAAATAATTAATTACGTCGATACATTTTCCTATTTTTGTCTTCTGAATCAAAAGCTGCCATCGCCTTCAAAAACTCATTTAACGTGCAAGAAGAAAAGAGGGCTTTAAGCTTGTGAAAGATAGAAGTTTAATTTTAATAAACTCTGGCGCAGGGTGGGCAAGTTTTTCATAAAATCTATACTACAAAGGGATTTGCATAAGCCAGAGATTGTCTCGGTAAATAGAAATTACACCGTCTCACCTTAAATATAATCTTGAGATTAGGTAATAGAAAAGACAATGCTGTAGTGAACTTGGATCCGTTTTGTTTCGTACTGTTCTCTCCTTTTTACCAGTGAATATACATAATATAAATTAATTTTCTATGTTTTATACTTTTTTATGATTATTAGAATCTGTTTGTCTTTGATTCAGATCGATGTTTTGTAATGTAAAAACATTCAATTTCTACTTTTTAATTGACTTTTGGGTTTTCATTATCTGGCCAGGTCATTTCACTTTCATCAATTTGATTGTTTTTCCATTATCTTAAGATTCTTTTTTTGCATTGAACTGAATATTACAATGGTATTTCTTTATAACTGTTTATTAGCTTTTTTAGTAACTACCAGCTGTTTAATTTATTATTATAATTAAGTCGTCTTTAAAATAATTAGTTGTATAATATATAATACATAATTTATCATATGTGATATACAAATAACAGTAGAAATGCTTATATTTTTAATTAATTCGGTCGGCAACAATGGCGTTCTGATTGTGTATTTTTTCCTTTAGGAAGAAAATTGATCAAATTGAACGTATACGTCATAAAATAATACACTGAATTGGTCGTCCCATTCTTGTCACCGGTGAAAATGTGATTTGAGGGGTGAATAGAAGGAATTTTTCTTATAGGAGCATCCTTATTGTTAGTCTAGGCAGAAAGGGGGCGGCCCATTCTCTTCCCTTTCTCCCGCCTTGGATATTGATGGGTTCATAAAAAATACTTAGGCTGTTGAACGTTCATTAAAAACTTTTTTTTTTCTAGGGAAAAATAATATTGAGCGTTAATCGTTTAGAGGAGAATTCATGAAAATGATAATGGTATTTTTTTAATTATTTGTTCATGTATTTTACAAAGCTTGTTTAAAAAATTGTGGTAGATAACATAAATCTTTACAATTAATTCATCTTCAAATAATTTTTTGTTTTTGTTTTAATCTTACGTTTCAAACTCGCTAGGTGGCTACAAGCAACTCTTGTTCTAACTTAAATTTAGTTTACAAGAGTGGATAACTACCAACCAATTAGGTTCATATCTTGAAACTATTCAATTTTCTTACTAGGGAGGAAATTGTGAGACCATTGGTGCTTTATGCGTTTAGACTATTGTCGGGAAGCGGTAGGGATGAAAGGTGTTGGACTAGGGAAACTAGGGACAAAATAGAGACCTTGGTCAACGGTTCGAAGGATTTTGGATTTGACTGGTTGGATTCTTAAAACTTGGAACGCTTGGTTGAACATTGCAGTTCAATTCTTAAGTCCAGATGGATTATTGCTGCGTACATGAGGAGTTTTATTTGTAGAGATAGTATCGATCTTCTGAGAATTTTACATCGTTTTTATTCTTTAAAATTGAGGGTGGATGTTTCAAATAAGTCTTTTGACGATAAAGTCCCAAAAAAGATGGTTTACGAATGGGTACTATGCGTCTCTAATAGCCTCTAATACCCAACTCCGACATTCCACCTTCACGAAGATTACGCGCGTGTACCCGGTTAATTTAACAAAGGGAAAGAGGCGTGTCGAGGAACAGGAACTGGACCTGACACCCCCTAATCCCAGATCCCACACCTTACCCACCTTCCCATCTTACATCTAATTCTAGACCCACATTCCAGCCCAAATCTAAGGCGTTATGCGACCCGTGCCGATAGATGATGAATAGTAACTGTGCCAATAACAGAGCCTCAAGGGGGGGGTGACACCCTTGAGTAAGTAACCTTACACCGGAGAAAGGGTGCAGACCCTTAATTTGGCGGGGCATTTTGGGTAATGGGAAAGCAGATAGTCTGGCCAGAGGAGGATCGATACATATATAGGCCCCGAACCTATACTTTGGATAACAAAAACAAATATAGAAACCTCCATCGCAGAATGGATCCAAACAAAGCAAAAGAAGAAATGGATAAACTCTAGCGGTGCTAGACATAGTAAACAACCCCCACCAAGACTGGCAAAAGCATTGCTGCAATTGAAGAGGGCCAAACTCAGAGCAGTGGTAGGACTACTAACCGGTCACTGGCATCTGAGAAAACATCTACACAACATAGGTATATACAACGATGTTCCAATTTGCAGATTATGTAATGAGGAGGAGGAACAGCCACCCATATCATCTGCGAATATGAAGCAACAGCTCAATTTAACCTAACGTATGGATAAAACTTAGGGAATCAAATTGCAGAAGCGACAGTCAATGACCTGATATTTCTAAGGAGAAGGATTGAGTCTATTGCACTGAACTAAGGTACTAGGAAAGTACAATAAGCCAAAAGGGTGCAGTGCTTAGGGAGCACAAACCCCACTTCATAGGATCCTTTTTACCATAGCATACCCAAAAAGCGGACTACATTAGTGTCTAAGAAATGAAAAGAGTTGCGTCTTGAGGTTTAATAATGAATAAATTGCAGCGATTTGTGGCTCGAGCTGAGGTCTGTTCAAATGTGAAGGTTTTATGAAGAGGTCATCGGGAAACGAGCGGGCTTTAAGGGAGTGGATGGAAGATTTGAATTGAGTATGGATTGGTACTTTCGAGTCATTGAAGGATCGGCGTCTTCCCCAAACCACCTTCTACTTGCTGGTGTTCCGCAGGGCAGTGTTCTGGCACCCGGACTGAACCAAGTGTACACGGCAGATCTCCCATCCCAACATCAAACCACCACTCTAACCTTTTCAGACGATACAGCGATCCTTTCAATCAATTCTGATCCAGCCATTTCCATTCGAAACTTTCAAGAACACCTCACACTACTGGATTCATGGTATAAAAAAAGGCTCAAATTCAACCCAGAAAAATCCACCCACATAACATTCACCCTCCGCAAAAAGATCCCTCCTCTGTCTACTTCAATCAAATGCCCCTCCCAATTGCGGACAAGGTGCGCTACCTAGGACTATACATTGACAAACGTCTGACGTGGAATCCCCACACACGACTGAAACAACAAGAAGTTATGAAACGTTACAGAGCACTTGACCTCTCTTTAATAAAAGACTACCTTACATCACCCAAGTGAAGCCAATATGGACTTATGGACAGGAAGTGTGGGGTTCAGCCAAACATTCCAATATCCGCATCCAAAGAGCCCAATCCATCATCCTCAGAAAAATCCTTCGTAATGCTCCCTTTCATGTGTCCAAGACACTACCCATATAGACCTAAATATTCCTTTTGTCCAAGATTTAATCCACTCCCGTTACCGAAAATTTTACTCAAACCTCCCACCCACTATAAATCCCCAAATTCAAATCTTCTCATCCCGACGAATTCCTTCCAACCCTCTTCATCGTCTAAAAAGACGTGGCCAGGGGATCTTCTATCCAGTGACAATTGAATAAAGAATAGTTAGGAGTACTACCAGTGAGTAATATCTCCACACTTGTTTTCTTAATTACTTATTCATACACTATTACTAGATACCAAAATGAAGGTAGGTGTAATTTGCAAAAAAAAATAAATTAATAAAATAAAATAAATATAATTAAAAAATTGCTAATTTTAAACTTATATTGAGGTGAGCGGCCCCAGAAGAAAAGTCCAAATGCTTCGTTCAAAACATTTATTGACAACGTTCAGACGTCTCACGTCCTTCATCAGGTACATAATCATTGTTTTTTGTGTCAGTAACATCCTTTCTGGCGTCCCAGGAATAGCTCCCAATATATCTAAAAAGAAAAACTCAAAATTTCTGTTGGTCTGGGACTATGATTATGTAACTGATGAAGGACGTGAGACGTCCGAACGTTGTCAATAAATGTTTTCAACGAAGCATTTGGACTTTCCGTCTGTGGCCGCTCACCTCAACATAAGTTTAAAATTAGCAATTGATTATGCACCGGCCGACTAAAACAAGGACATAAAATTTAAAAAAATAAAGGAATGAGATTACGGAAGAATACACGTGTGAGACTCTGGACAAACGGGATGTGCCGAAAATAAATCTCATAAAATAAAATACACGTCAGTTCATCAGTTTTTTGCAGACGCTTATGACGTTCCTCTGAAAGTCCACCATAAACGACCCAGCTGTAAACGAAGAAAGAAAATATGAGAGAGGATACAAGGATTTTACTGTGGCAATTGGTAGAAATAGCTGAGTGAAGCTTTAGGATACCATTAATAGGTTCGTGGATGTCTTTAAACCGCTATCGTTGAAGAGGGAAGGCCAAAAATATTTTTGTTATAAGCTTTGCGGACCAAAATAGGAACTGTAAGCTGGCCAAAATGGTTGCAGCTGACCATAATACATGATCATCGCCATTTTTTCAATTATTTTTATCAACTTTGTAATGTGCTAGTGTTCTTTCTATCAAACTGCAACCATATGAGTACCCTTATGAGTCATTCCTCACCATATTTTCGGCTGAAAAAAACAATGAAAAAAATACAGACATTTCTCAACTACAACTGTTGATATCTTAGGATTCATAGAACAGCACAGACCTAGAGACAGCAGTAAAAATGTTGAGTATGTGGTAATTTAACTTTTTTAAAAATATTAAAATATCACTTTCTCTTTTACATCATTACATGGAGAAGGAAAGCCGAGATAAACGTTATCAGTACGTCCTTTAGAAAATTTGAAGGTTCCGAGATAAAATACATCCCGACGTCCCTTTCATCGTACTGGTAATGTCGTGACAACCTAGTTGGAAAACATTTACACGTTTTTTTTTATCGATGTAGATTTTCTATTTTACTAATGAAAACGATATAGACATTTAAGACACAATCATATAAATTCAAAATTCCAAGAAAAGATGCAGAGGAACGTCACTAATAAGAAAATACCATCATCAGGGCTTCTTACTTTCAACAAAATACAATCTATCACTTCGACAAAACGAGTAATAAAAGAGAAGACAGAAAGAAATCCTGTGACTGTCTCTCCTTTTTTACTGTTCTTCGCTGGCACTAGGCGAATATGTTGCTCAGGGAAAAGATGACAGGTCCAAAAAATTCATAAAACTGTTAGTTCAAGACGAAAACTTACATCATATTTTTTATAAATCAAACAAAGGAGAGAAGATGACAAATACGAAGATGTCACTTATGAATGTTTTTAACTCCATCATATTTCGTGGTCCGATTATCCAAATAACTTCTTTTCATTAATTAATTTTTATGTAAGGTATTGGTTGAGATAAAAAAGTCAGTGTCACGAGCGGGATTCGAACCCACGGCCTTCGGCTAAATTCGCCGCTGCTGTTGCTCCCCATCTCAACCTACTTTTGGTGTCCGAGTGAATCAAATGTTATATTTGTTGTTTTTCTATTCGGGCTAATGGAAAATTCATACCTTTTTCCAGGGGGAGGGGACTTATTGGAATTTTTTCCCACAAGGTGGTGGCTAAATGTCCGTCGGGACACATTCAAGCTCGTAAAATGTATTGCAGTTTCGGGAAGGTTTCCTTAACTGTTACTCAAAGGACGTGTATTTTTCCTATTAATAATAATTTTTTGTTTCGTATTTTTTTTGTGCAACTAAATATAAACATTGTTCCATGTTTCAATTCACTAATTTCCTGGCCCGCTTGACCAATTAAATCATTACAATTAATTAAGGTTTTTAGTTGAGATGAAAAAAAGCTAATGGCACGAGAGGGATTCGAACCCACGACCTTCGGATAGATACGCCGCTGCTCTAGGAGGGAAAACTCATAAGGTGGGGTTGAGATGGGGAGTTGATGTTCGAGTGGATCGAGGTCACGATAGCTCAGGTGGTAGAGCAGCGGCGTATCTAGCCGAAGGTCGTGGGTTCGAATCCCTCTCGTGCCATTAGCTTTTTTTTCATCTTAACTAAAAACCTTAATTAATTGTAATTGTTCCATGTTTTTAAGTTTACGTTTTACTTTTTTGAGAACATGAGAAGAGAAAAATCTCTTTTCAAGGTTGAAAATATGATATCCAACCCAAGGATAGCAACAACACAAGTACATTGTAAATGTCATATTTTTAATGAAAACTTTTATTAGTTGGTAACAAAAATCAGATCCATTTTTCTGAAAAAGAGTACATAATTATAGAAAAATTACAATGAAAATTAAACTTCATTAAATTATGCATTTTTTGCAAAATAACTGAACTATTGTTGGAAATGCTTTCCTTCGTACTGGATACACAAGCGCGGAACAAATTTCCTCGCTCTTTGTCGACTTTAAGGCGTTTTTGGTTTCAATCTATAGCAGGGTTCTAACATTTTTAAAAGTTTTTATTTCGTAAGTCAATTTGTGAATTAACGTAGGAAGAGGAGTTCCAAAGGGTGTTTCTTAAGGCCCTTCTTTTTTTTTAATAATAAAGATTTATAAATATTATATAATGTGTAGTATTTAGTGACCGTTAATGGATGATTATTTGGAGATGGAGAGATGCGGTCTTGTGTGATGTAGGTTTACACATTTTCTTTATTGTGCCAATGTTTCAACCTTTATTTAGATCATCTTCAGGGCTTTCTGTATAGGTGTGTCAAGGTTGTGTGCCGTGTGAGGAGTGTTCTTGACACATCTACACAGAAAACACACACTTTGAGCCCTGAAGGTGCTCTAAATAAAGCTCGAAACGTGGCACAATAAAACAAAAATTTTATACCTACATCACTCAAGACCGCATCTCACCATCTCAACATAATCATTATATAATCTATTCCTACCTAATATTTATTATATATTTTACACCATTGTGTCAAGTTTCTAAACTGAACACGTATCTATTGATGATTTGAAAATGACTTTTTATTGTTAGAACAAGAAGCTTTCAAAGGCCGTTGAACTGGGTTCTGAGGTGTTGGGAGTATTCCAGGGACGTTAGACTTGTCACACCGCAAACAAGACAGCGGCTCAAATTAAAGGTTAACTTCTTGGGGTGAAAATTACGTTCAAGGCTGGCTATTGACATCCCCTGTCAATAAGCCTTTCCCGACTGTTTTTATTGCCCGACCACTCCTTCGCTATGTGGCCGGCCAGGTGGTGTATTATTTATTTCACAACTACCTGGATCCACGTCTCTAGAGGTTGCCCGCTAGCTCAAATCGCCTATTGTTAAATATGGGATAATTTTACTTAGTACATAGTCAAAAAAGTAATTTTTTCTAATATAAAGATTAATACAATTATCTTTTATTTAATATTTCATACCTCAAAAATCAGCTAAAAAACCACCTTTGTTATTTCTTTCATGACATTCAAACAATATTTTTTAGAATAATAGTATATAGTAGTTAAATTTAATATTTTAAATCATCTATTAGATAATTATCTACTGGCTATCTAAGAATATGCGGTCCGTTTTAAAGGATTAGAAGTGAATAAAACACAGATAAAATCTCTCATTTGTGTTTACATTCGATTTTGTAAATAAATCTTTGAATAATCAATCCACGATCGGTAGATGGCCCTCAGAGAACCTGAGCAAGGGGCGAGGGATCGTCCTCACCCGACTGAGGATTGGTCATATGCGGTTGACACACGGGCACCTGCTCTTGGGTCAAAGCCCGCGCAGGTGCCCCTTTTGCAGAGAAAGTTTGCTCGACGTGTCCCAAATAATAGAGGCGTGTCATGCCTTGGCTCCATGCAGAGAGCGTGTAGGCATGCCGCAGGATTTAAGAATGGTTCTCAGACGGGTTAGCAAGTTTCGGGGACCCCTGTTCCGCTTTTTAGGGGAATTGGGAATTTTTTATTGTACAGTCTGCAAAATATGTCTTTTGTATGAGTGAGTGTATTTATTAGAGTGAATGGGGAGGGGCTGATAGTGGAATAGCCTCCCCATTGCCCCTCGAGCAGGGTACGTAACTTGGGTCGATGGCGGACTATTTATAAAAGTACCCCTTGAACCCCAATTAGATTAGTTTGTTATTGCACCACTTGAGCTATCGTGATTTCGATCCACTTGGACACCAACCCCTTATTACCCGGAAGTTATTATTGTTATTATGTACATGATTCGTACAAATCGTCAAATATTGTTTTAAATAACTACATAAACTGAAGAATTGGCTATTTCTCAATTATTCTTGTTCCCACTGCTAGAAAGGTTTTCTCCAGAATGTTTCTGGTATGTATTGAATAATTTTATATAGAAATGTGATAATTTACATACATTATGAGTGGAATCATGATCGACGTAGATTATAGGCTGGTAAAACGTTTTAATAAAAATGTGCCAAGAACTGTCAGAGTTTTTGATAACGTTTATGAACTTATAGTAGGAGGGTCACAGAATACACAAAAAAAAGGATAGAGAATATTATTATACGTTCATAGTAACAAATATGAAAAGGATTTTAATTCTACTTTTTACAGTTATATTAAATAAAAATATGTCAGTTTTATTCATTTGTAGTGTTTTCTCGGCGAAACTTTAGTCCGTGTTGGAAGCCTGGGAACGTGGCGGGAATCCGAGATTAACCCTTTATTATTAGGCCTCGGAAGCCGTCAACTAGCTCAATCTCTCGGATTGTATTTGCTTGAAATCTTGCCGGGAATGGGCCAAGTACAATAGCCGAGTGCCTGACCCAGTTGCTTCTCCAGATCGATATCAACACAACAGGTAGGAAAGTAAAACGAGCCACTAGCAACTGGTGTCACCTTCCCTGAACATGATGCAGATATAGTTTTTCACCCTTGCACGATCCTTTGAATACGGATTAAACACGTATTGAGTGGGAGAAACGCAAATACATTTAATATCATAACGGTAAAACAATGAAGTTAAAACTGTTCACACTTGTAACTTAATATTATGAAAATCCGAATCTTTATTAATCATAATAACCCTGCAACCTAAAAAACACCCTACAATTTTTTCCTAAGTATAAAATGTATTTTCATTCCCAGCGCTATAAAAATTATCTTCTTTTTACTCCATTCCATTTTTCCAATATTCAGGGATGTTTTATCTTACGATGATGTTTATAATACCAGGGAGATGCTATCTTGTGAGAAATGGATGCTCTTCGGCTCTTCACCCCGTGAATCTTAAACATCTATCCCTGTGTTCAATTTTGTTAATATTTTTTATTTAATTACAACTTAGTTGAGTGCTAACTCCGAAAGAAAAACTGATGATGTTGGTAGGTATTTCATTATACAGACCATTATAGGTAAAAGATTGATGGGCGTTTAAGAGCTAGGAGGATAAATAAGTTGAAGGTATGTTGGTTTGTTTTGCTTAAGAAATATTGGTGTGGTGTTTAGTGACCGTTAGCCAATGATTATTTGTAGATCGTGAGGTGCGGTCTGGTGTGACGTAGGTTTTAGAAAAACATTTTCTTTATCGTGCCAACGTTTTGATCTTTATTGAGATCTTCTTCAGGGCCTGGGACGTATCATTTAAACAATATTTATAAATCCTAGGCACTCAAGATGATATCATTAAAGAAAGATACGTTGGCACGATAAAGAAAATGTTTTTCTAAACCTACGTCATACTAGATCGCACCTCACGATCTCCAAATAATCCTTAACTAACGGTCAAACACCGCACATTGAACAAAAAATTATTATTCGCAATTCATGTGGCATCAAGATGTGCCATTCTTGTGAGTCGTGTTGTACATCTACACGGCAAACAAACACTTTGAGCCCTGAAGATGATCTAATTAAAGATCGAATATGGGAATGATAAAAAAAAATGTTTTTCTAAAACCAATGTCACACCAGACCGCACCTCACGATCTCCAAATAATAATTAGGAAATATTCTTACAGAACAGCATTTTCATGCGTAGGATTGCGTTATATAGATAGGTTATGAAGTTTATTTTTTTTTATGTTGTTGCAATAGAATTGTTTGAGTGTTTAGGTCCCAACCGGGGCTTTTTTCCGGGAGATTTTTGGGCCGGTATGACTACTTTGAGAGATATGGGTTTGTGTGGAAGATAAAGTTGTAGCCATTTTTACAGAGAAAATTATCCCAGAAGATACGGAAACATTTAAATTTAGAGCGTGGAACATGCTAAATAAGTACTAACGCCATGATTTGATCGGAGAATTTTTTTCATGTTCTGCATAAAATGTACTAAGTGGTGTGTTTATCTGAATTTTTGAGACTTTGTGTATGCTTATATACATTTTTATCTTTGTGAATGACTTTGTCTCTGCCCAATCTGTGCCTCTGTATAACTTTCACTATTCCTATTTCCCTCTCACTCCCACTCCCTTCCTATCACCCTTTCTCTCTCTTTCTCTCTTTCTCTTTACCTCCCTATCTATCTATCAATCTATCTATCTATCTATCAATTTCTATCTATCTACCCATTTAAACATATTTAAAATATCTCTTTCTATCTCTATCTCTTTTGTTCATTAAATTGTGAATGGTAAAATTAGACCGAATTCTGCTGACTTCAAATAAAATCTTGTTCAATAATTATTTCAAAGATCTTTTAAAATTTCAAATAAAAATTTTTGTAAAATATCATATAAATAGCTACAATTTATAATCAAACATTTCTTAAAATTTTGATGCAATGTTCGTTTTTTACTTCGATATATTTTATGGAGAGATCTGTATTAAGAAGGTGTGTGTTCGAATCTCAATGTTATTCTCTTTAGCGATAATATAATTTTGAAACAATAAAATTTTAATTTGTCAATGATAACTTATATTTTTATTTGCAGATCATAAAGTTCATTCAATTTCAAGAAGAAAAATTGGTTTAGCAGAAATCAAAAAATGCAAAACAACGGAAAGAAAAAATATATTAACTTCCTTAATTAATAATCTGAATATTTTAGAAAATGAAATGTTTTGTTGAGAAAATTTTAAAGAATTAGTTGACTGAAACGTGTCCATTTTTTCCAGGCGGAAATTTTATTTAACGATTCGGTTTGTGTTCAATTTATTGACGAAGGATTGGACGGAAAAGGTGTAACGAACTTTTGCTTAGGATGGTAGGTTATTGCTGAAGACAGTGTCCTGTCACTGGCAGGTCATGCGGTCGGCCCCTTGCCAAAACAATTTTACAAGTCTTGCCGTTCCCGTCCGCCATCGATTTTAAGCGATTCCCTACGGATAATACACGTCGCCTATCGAGTGACCGCGTGGATGGTTGCAGTGTTCAGTTTTGTTATTTAGAGAAATATCGGGTTGTCCGGAAAATAATGCAGGATTTTAAGTTTTCATTAAAAAAAATCTATATAAAATATTCTGTTTACGTTTACAGGATTACTCATTTGTATNTACATATATATATATATATATATATATATACATACATACATACATACATACATACATATATATACCTATCCATCTCTCTATCTACCTATCTATCTATCTCCATTTCCCACTCACTCACTCTCTCTCTCTCTCTCTCTCTCTCTCTCTCTCTATCTATTTATCTATCTCTATCTCTATCTATCCATCTACCTATCTATCGATTTCCAATTCTCTCATTCTATCAATCTACCAATCTATCTATTTTTTATCTATCTCTCTATCTATTTATCTCTCTCCATTTCGCTCTCATTCTCTTTCTCTATCTATCTATCTCCATTTCTCTCTCTCTCTCTCTCTCACTCTCTCTATATCTATCTATCTGGCTATCTACCTATCTATCTATCTCCATTTCGCTCTCTCTCTCTCTCTCAAATTTGAAGTTTACTCTATTCTAAATATTCATCGTTTTGTCGATTTTCAGCGCAAATTTTTGCCATCACTCACACATTATTTATTGACATAGAAGCATAGAAGGTTTTTGTGTCGAAAACGCCGAGAAATGCCAAAAGCCAGTTTCTGCGGACCCAAGATAATTAGGAAGTACCTTATATGAACGGATGATCGGACATTGAATGATCCAAAAACCCATTTTTTATATTCCCTGCTTATAAAACAATTTAAACACCTATGACTTCTATATCGAGGGTGTGATAACAATAAATGAAAACCTTTTACCTCGACGGTTATCCTAAATCTTTTAAGCGTTTGTAAACCTCAATTATTATTTCCAGTTCGTTCACATTGGTCCCATGTATCACCTTACGCCCATCACTTATCCTCCTAACGACCATTGGGTACAAACTTTATAATTCGATTTTAAGCCCTAACGGCCTCTCAAATTGTTTTTTGTTTTCCATCCAAACCGTGCTTTTATTTCTATAATGTTAAGAAGGGAATACTGCCGGATTAACAATATGATGTGAATTTAAGCAATTTCGAAAAGTTTTTCTATTAAAGAAATTTAAAAAAAATAATGGACTTAAAATAGTAACATAGCTTTAATTAGAAATAATATAAGTAATACAATTTATAACTTTACAATGGCTTAATATACTTGAGACTCTGGATTTGTAGACGGTTGGTGTTGGGTCTTGGACTTTAGAACGATGTGTGTGTGTGTGTGTGTGTGTGTGTACTGTTTTATGGTTCTTAAAAGATATTTTAATGTGTTCTGAGGAGAGCAATTTACTTAATTTGTATGACAGTGTGTGGATGAATGAAATGGACATGTATATTGGTATGTCTTCGTACGATTGTGTGGCGTATTCTGGAGGATGTTGTTTTGTGTAGAACTGGGTTATAATTGTTTATGGTTTTGTTGATTATGTTTTTATGTAAGATTTGTTTGTACGTATGCATATTTTTTAGGTAAAAGTACATTCATGACTTAGAGATATGTTTCTGTGTAGTAATACTTTACCCGTTTTTAATATTGTGCGTAGGGGGTGGTGTGATATAGGGTGACTGGGTATAAGTGTCGAAAATTTCAGGTGTTTCTACTCACCATATACAACAAAAAACTACATATACATCCCAGTCCAAATCTCAACGGTTAAGAAGTAATTTCATGTTTTGGGTTTTTTAAATTTTTCTTAGGCTCACTGAATTGCTTATAAACTTTAGACTTACTGACTGTAGAAAAATCTGGTTTGTGTCACCTAAAAGAACGTTAAATTGTAAGAAAACATATTTTTGTTGCAGAATTGATAAAAAAATTCTGCACGAAAAATTAAGGAAAAAGAAAAATGTTGAAATTTCGATTGTTTTTAAATGTTGGATTGGTAACTGTTAAAAACTACAAACTTCTGACGTAGGTTTTAAAAAAACATTTTCTTTATCATGCCAACGTTTCGATTTTTTTTAGATCATCTTCAGGGCTCAAAGTTTTCCATGTAGACGTATCATTCTTGTGTGTCGTGTCACTGGCACTCTCAACACGACGAAATAATGACACATCTACACAGAAAACTAAGAACAGAACTAAGAAAAAACATTTTCTTTGTCGTGCCAACGTTTCGATCTTTATTGAGATCATCTTCAGGGCTCAATGTGTTAGTTTTCTGTGTAGATGTGTCATTATTTTGTCGTGTTGAGAGTGCCAATGACACGACACACAAGAATGACACGTCTATACGGAAAACAAACACTTTGAGCCCTGAAGATGATCTCAATAAAGATCGAAACGTTGGCACGATAAATAAAATGTTTTTCTAAAACCTACATCACACCAGACCGCATCTCACGATCTCCGAATAATTAAAAATTAATGTTAACTAACTTGGTAGATATCTTGTTCATAACTTTCATATCGTCACAGAAATTGCAATCTCACGATGTACAACTATCTTACAAGGAAGGGCAAATTTTTCTGAAATCCTTTTGGTAAAACTGATCTTCGGATACATGGGGTTAGACAGAAATGGAGAGAGGTTGTTAGCCTTTTATAAAATTAGGGATGGAGAAACTCTCCAGACCCCTATCGGCTTTTCTCAACTCTTATTCAATTAACCTAGCGTTCACTGGTAGTGCACCATTCTTGATTGTTGTAATCGTTCAATCTGTACGATTTCCTGTAGTTTACCCTTTGAGCTCTTTATTGAGTTTTGTTACCACATTTCTCTTTTTTGTACGTAAATTCTGATTTAAACAATTTTAATTTGAAAGAACACACGTGTATATGTATTTTAATTCAAAGAAGTGCAAATGGTACATTCCTCACAGTAGTACAGCTGATACCACCAGGCCAACAAAGTCTTACAGTCCAAAATGAAAAATTCGCCATTTGGTATTTTTATCATCTTTGTAGGTTGAAAAATCGATCGGTTTTGTACTCATAGTAAATTCAATAGATTTTCTGTTTTCAGTTTTTATTGTTTACTGAAGATGAGTAAAATCTGAAACGTTCCAGGTAGACAAGAAAAGAGGTGCGGCAAAAAAAACGTCAGTTCATTCGTAGTTAAGTGAGTTGTGCGTTACGATGAGTGAAAATTTAGAGAAATGGGTGGTGATTAGTGACCGTTAATCGGTAATTATGCAGAAATTGTGAGATGCGGTCTGGTTGATGTAGGTTTCAGAAAAACATTTTCTTTATCGTGCCAACGTTTCGATCTTTATTGAGATCATCTTCAGGGCCTGAATTTATCGTTGGCACGATAAAGAAAATGTTTTTCTGAAACCTACATCACACCAGACCGCATCTCACGATTTCTGAATAATTTAAAGAAATATAGTTCTTTTCTAATCGACTTTGTCTTAAGAGTATTATTCATTTCAAGCATCATAAAATGATCGGACAAAAGGTAATTTTTTTAACGTTTGTGGTTAATCAAGTCAATAATAATCAGGCATTTTCAATCAATATCTAGTAATTCAACAATAGTTAAGACCTTTCAATTAATTAATCATTGTATAAGGTATTGGCTGAAATAAAAAAGTCAGTGTCACGAGCGGGATTTGAACCCACGACTCTCGGCTAAATACGCAGCTGCTCTACCACTTGAGCTATCGTGACCTCCTCTGGGAGACCAGCGGATGCGTCACAATTTCGAGACAGGTTTGAGTTGAGAGATATTCTAAATTTCGCATTATATAAATACGAGTGAATGATTTAAATAAAATATGGGGGAAGCTGTAGCCTATCAGTCCAGCATGACAAACGTGTCAAACACCTTCTGGCTGTGCATCAAAACTAGGTTGATTCGTTGATTAAACGCATCGGAGCGAGTATTGACCTGGGTGGCACAGCTGCGAGCACTTCCTTTATATCAGACGTTCCATTTACCCTGGCTTACAGCAAAAAATCTCCCTTTAAGGTGTGGTTGTATGTAATTATTACGTATTACATATTGTATTATATGTACATACTTACATTATTAGATGATTGTAATTATATAATAGGCCTGGAGTAAAAATACACTGCCCATCAAAAAAACCTAGTTTTTGCACGAAAAAATGGCCTTCATTGGAAATGAGTATTTTCTCAGTCTTTTAAGTCACAGACCTGCGCTAAGACTCATTTTTTTGAAAATTTTACGCTGAACAAGGTGGTTTTTATAAATGTATCAGTAAATTAAAAAATTCAGGAACATGTTAATTTTAGCCTTTTTTAGGAATACTTCAAATTGAGCTTTGCAACCAGGAAATCGTCCTGGAGCGGCGCCCTATAGCATCGATAGAAAATTTTAATAAGCTTTGAATCTATAATTTTCCCCTCCGCCCGATTTCTCAACAGTTTCCGAGTTATTCGTTTTTTTGGGCAGAAAACTTGTTTTTTTTTTCGTTTTTTACATGCTCGTGGAAAAACCGATCACTCGAGTCTCTCTCCCTGATGTACAAGAATGCATAAATTTCTAATCGTCATGTTTTTGTAAATTTTGCGCTCAACAACCGAGGACTTTTTCAAAAAGTGATCAGTCAAAACAGATTAAAAAAAAACAAATATTAACAGATTTCACGTTTACTTTGACCTTTTACCGTCGATTACCACTTGTTTACCTCATCACGAAAATTCAATTTTTCTTTCCCCACAAATGTAGTGGCAGTTTGAAGAATTGGTACCATCCATTTATGCACGGTAAAATCGTGGAAGAGAGTGATCGGTTATTTCCATGCGAAAATTAAGGCAAAAAAAAAAGGTTTTTTTGCCCAAAAATCGCGAATAACCCGAAAACTGTTGAGAAATCGGGAAGAGTGGAAGGTGATCTATTGAAAGCTTATTAAAATTTTCTCTCGATTGTTATAGAGCGCGTGCCAGGACGATTTTCTGGTTCCACAGCTCAATTTAAAGTATTCGCAAAAAAGGCAAAAATTGTTCCTGAATTTCTTAATTTACTGTTACATTTATAAAAACCATCTTGTTCAGCTTAAAATTTTCAAAAAAATGAGTCTTAGCTTAGGTCCGTGACTTAAAAGGCTGAGAAAATTTGCATTTCCAATGTTGGCCATTTTTTCGTTAAGGAGAGATTTTTGGCAGTAAACCAGGGAAAAGGGAACGTCCGAAACAAAGGAGGTGAAAATCGTTGAAGAGAGTAATCAGTTATTTCCATGGGAATGTAAAAAACCAAGTTTTTGCTACAAAAGTGCGAATAACTCGAAAATGTTGAGAAAAAGTAAGGTGCCAATTGAAATCTTTTTAAAATATCCCATCGAATGCTATATGGCGGAGTTTTTCTGGCTCCACAGCTCAATTTGAAGTTTTCTTATAAAGTGTAAATATTAAGATCTTCCCGAATTTTTAAAATTACTGATGAATGACTGAAGGTAGGAAAAGCCATCTGGTCTGTGACTTAAAAGGCCGAGAAAACATGCATTTCCAAAGTTGACCATTTTTAGTGCAAAAATTTCGTAGACAGTGTAGCTTTATTAATAGTTGCTCATGTCGAAAACCTGAGAAACATCTAAAACCACTCCAATCCCGTCCAGTTTCTGTTATGACACAGGAAGTAATGTAATTTGCAACTCTGTGAAATTGATAAGTAGTAGACTGAAGCTTGAAAGCCAAATAGATGATATGGTAAAATGCTGGTGAAACAACAAGAATAATTCTTTTGCGAATTATTATTTTTTAAATAATTTAGAAGGAACGGGTAAGTAACTAATAGGTCGGTAAGGTGATGGGGGAATTTAAATTTCTGTTTGGCTTTGGGATCATTTTTATATAAGAGAGTATTTGTTGTATGAGAAAGTGTGTAGTTTTAATATTATATTAAATCTATTTGTGTTTAGTGGTCTAATTGATGAAAAGGATGAAGCCGAAGGTCATGGGTTCGAATCCCGCTCGTGGCACTAACTTTTTCATCCCAGCCAAGATCTTAAATAAAAAGAATAATTAATTATATTAAATAAAGAAGTCCGAAGTACAGCTTTTCTGGGAAGCTCTTGGAGAACTTCTGGTATTATCATATATTGACCAGGTGATTTTTGTTAGGAAACTGTCGTATTGTTGTGATAGTTTGGAGAAAATGGTTTAGATAGTTTAGGTTAGTTTAGGCAGATCTACAATTATAGCTGACATAAGTGAATCGGATATATATTTATCGTGTTCAATGTCGAATAATTTGGAAAGATATTTTGGATTTTTCTTTATCAGAAATGATCCTGTTTCATCGTCAATCCTGAAAGGAGGTGAGACAACGATATGAGGGAGGATAAGTTTAATGGTGCCAGAGTCTCCCATCCTGTTTTAATAAGCTTTATATATAAGACAATTAATTAAGGTTTTTAGTTGAGTAAAAAAGTCAGTGTCACGAGCGGGATTCGAACCCACGATCTTCCGCTAGATACGCCGCTGTTTTACCACTTGAGCTATCGTGACCTCGATCCACTCGGACACTAACTTCCCATCTCAAGCCCACCTTTTGAATTTTCCCTCCTTTTTGCCATTTTTCAAATGTCGTGTATTGATTCTCGGCGACAAATGAAATGGCGACGGAGAGCTTTAGTGAAGGTATACTTTCATTTAAACTTATTACATTCACTAGTTTCGTAGTCCGCTTTTATCTCAACTAAAAACCTTAATTAATTGTAAGATATTAATAGGTCAAGCGATCCACGAAACTAGTGAATTTATATATAAGTTTTATTTCTTTTTTTTTTAATTCATTCAACACTTGTTTATGAGTTAACCATTGAATTATATTTTTGTATAAATTAATTGAAGAAATGAAAAATAATATTTTTTATGATCATGTAATTTTTCGGTTTAACGACAGTGAGATTTTGATTATGCAATTATGGTTACGCCAAAATTGGGATTTGTGCTTATTAAAGGGAAATAGCTCTTGGGGTAAATGAAGAGCTTTAGATACTCCAATTATAACCCGTTGTGGAACAAATTTAACCCTATAGTTAGCCGGGAGTGGTGCAACAGGCGAATCGTTTTGGTCTCTGTTTACACGAGTTTATAATAGATACCTGAACGGCGAATTATTAACGTATTATTTTCACCGGTTTACACGTCCCACGGAGTTTCAAACCGGGTTCAAACTTGGCGAATTTGGCAAACGGCCGGAGATCCGATGGCAACGATTTGTTTCAAAGCAGTTTTGATCGCTTTCTCTTCAACATCAACAAAGCTCGCGGGCCAAATCCCATTACCTTTTGAATCTGGATTTGTTTCAATTGTTCGATTTTTTAATTGGAACTGTAACAAAAAGGTGACAAAGAAAACTCATATAATAACAGAAAGCACGCTCCAAGCAATACTACAAAATATAATGAAGGATACCAAATACACAAAAGTATATGAAAAAAACAACCCAAAATACAATATTCAAAATAAAGTTTTACCGTCAATGACCTCATTACCTGCATTCTACACTTGCTTGTTAACACAATAAGTAATTTAATGTATGTTGTTGTGTATTTTTTGGAATTTTCCAGTTGTTTATTGTAGTCTAATGAGGTTTATTAAAATAACATCTTTGATGAACTCATAAGTGTTAACCATATCATTTCAGTTCATCGATAATGTTATTTTAATAAACCTGATTAAGCTACGGTTATACAGAGATTATATTATAGACAATTAAACCAGCTAAAAATTGAAAAACAGTAAGCTTATTTTTAAAAAAAATTTCTTTGAATTGTGTGAGCAGTTAGTTACTTCCACAAATAAGTCGTTATGTCTTGCAGGTTGTTTTTGTAGTAATAGTCAATTCAGGTGTGGTTAGATCTTTGCAACAGACGTTGTTTTTTAGTAATAGACAATTCGGATGTGATTTGATTTTTACATGTGATGTGTTTGAACTAATAGTCAATTCAAATGTAGTCAGATCGTGCAGTTGACGTTTCTGCTTTTGTAGTAATAGTCAATTCAGATCTGATTAAATCTTTGCAGCAGACGTTGTTTTTGTTGTAATAGTCAATTCGGATGAGGTTTGATTTTTACATGTGACGTATTTGTACTAACAGTCAATTCAAATGTAGTTAGATCTTTGCAGCTGACGTTCCTGCTTTTGTAGTAATAGTCAATTCAAGTGTGGTTTGATATTTATATGTGTCGTGTTTGTAGTAATAGTCAATTCTAATGTACTCAGATCTTTGCAGCTACCGTTGCTGCTTTTGTAGTAATAGGCAACTCAGATGTGATTAGATCTTTGCAGGAGACATTGTTTTTTGTAGTAACAGTCAATTCGGGTGTGATTTGATCTTTACATGTGACGTGTTTGTGCTAATAGTCAATTCAAATGTAGTTAGTTCTTTGCAGCTGACGTTGATGCTTTTGTAAAAATAGTCGATTCAGATTTGGTTATTTCCTTACAGATGACGGTCTATGTAATAATAGTCAATTCAAATGTAATATTCAAGAGATTGGCAATTGACGTTGTCTTTGTTGTCATCGTCAATTCAGAACAAGGGATATTTCTTTCTGGGTGACTTGAATTTGTAGTAATAGTCAATTAGGATGTAGTTAGATTTTGTAGGTGTCGTGGTCTTTGTAGTAATAGTCAATTCGGATGTACTTACATCTTAGCGGTTCACGTGGTCTTTGTAGTGTAGTCAATTAAGACGTTGTTGCTTTTGTCAATCAATTAAGATGTGGTTAGATCTTCGCAGCAGACGTTGTTTTTGTAATAATAGTCAATTCAAGTGTGGTTTGATCTTTATATGTGACGTGTTTGTAGTAATAGTCAATTCAAATGTACTTAGATCTTTGCAGTTGAAGTTACTGCTTTTGTAGTATTAGTCAATTCAGATTTGGTTAGATCTTTACAGGTGACGTTGTGTTTGTAGTAATAGCCAATTCATATGCAGTTAGAACTTTGTAGCTAACATGGTTTTTTTTAGTAAAATTCGATTCAAATGCAGTTAGAACTTAGTTGGTGACGTTATTTTTGTAGTAACAGTCGATGCAGATCTAGTTAGATCTTGGCATCCGACGTGTTTTTGTATTAACAGTCAATTCAGAAATAGACAGATCTTAGGAAAATCTTGCCACCTGATGTTGTCTCTGTAGGAATCTTTAATTTAGTTGTAGTTAAACATTTCTTTAGTTACTGGAAATGTTTAAGTAGTTTAAGTCAATTTATTAGTAGTAATTATTTGTTAGAAACTTTGTATTTGTAGTCATAGATCTTTGAAAGTCACATTGATTTTGTAGTAATAGTCAATTCAGATATAAGTATATCTTGGTGAGAGATGTTGTCTTGGTAATAATAGTTATTTAAAACGTAGTAATAGTAATAATAGTTATTTAAAATGCTTCGCTATCTACTGAACCGATGAACAAAATTACCATTAAAATCGGCCAAATATTCCAATTTTCAAAAATTAAAAAGTTTTCAATAAAAGATTTTACCAGTTTTTGTCCCTTCTTATTAAACAGTAATACACCTCACTAAGTTCGTCACATGTTAATTCTTTTTTGATCCATCAAAACCTATTACAAACATTTTCACAGTAAATTGGCACACAATTAACTAGTCGACGGCTGATAACAATATGGATAAATTTCCTAAATCATATTCCAGAGCGACTGCCAACGGGTAGTTTTCTCTACAATGACAATTATTATCACAGGTCAAAATTAACTCAAATCTGCTAGTTGTATATTATGTAAGACATAAATACCTGAAATCAAACAAGTTCAGATATCTAGATTTGCCCTTGAGATGTGTAATGTGCAAATGTACACAGTAGTTCCTCGGTACATTGATTTATCCGCCCTTGTAAGACATTTTCAAGAGGTTTGAGAAGTCTCTGCTGTTAGAAGCAATTTATTATCCCCGTGTCAGTCAATGCAGTTAATTTCCAGTAGCATTACTTACCTCTGACACTCGCAGTCCCAGCTATTCATCAAAACTTTACAGCCGACAACCCGTGTATATTTTTTAAGACGGGGTTATACAATAACTAATGACCCGTTTCCAATGCTTTTATATAGACGAGTTATTCTCCAATGTCGATTGGCCGAGAATGTCACATTTTTCGATCGCCTGTTTGACAACAATGAGCGTTACTTATTTTCTCTGACAAGCAAAAATTTGACTACGAAGTTTTTTTATGATAACATAACTGTCTGAAGGGATGTATGATCTATTGTCACACATTTTTACTCACGAATAATGCAGGGCAAAATGGGATTGTTTGATGGGATGATGTCCTTAAAATATGGTCGAAAGAATGGTAGTAACAACTGAATTTGCTTCTTGCATCACCGTGATCCAGATTATTTGTGAGTAGAAAAGTAGTATTCATCTCTCACTTAAGTCTTTTAATGACTAGATCTACCTAAATGACAGTTCCTCTGAAGTAAATGTCAAGTAGTCACTAGTTGTTTTTATAGTTATTGACTTCACTGGTAGTTTGTATAGATATTTGGAAGTGATAGTTTTTGTACCGTAATAATTGGTCAATTATTCGGCGGTTATGTCTTTGTAGTGATCGATTTTAGTAGTTAACTATTTAGAAGTGATATGTCTTTGTAGTATTGGTCAATTAATTGGTTTTCAGTTATTTGTACGTAAAGTTTTCTTCGTGATAACATTCAATTATATTAGGTAGTTAGGTATTTGTAAGTGACAATGTTTTTCATGAAATTATTAAAGTTTGGTGGTTATGCCTTTGTATGTGACAATGTCTTTGTAGTGAGGACTTTTGTTGTAGCTAGGTATTTGGAAGTGATAGTGTCTCTGTCGTATTGGTCAATTAATTGGTTTTCAGGTTTTGTAAGTGAATTTTTCATCGTGATAATGGTCAATTCTTTGGTAGTAAAGAATTTGTAAGTGACAATGTTTTTGTCGAAATTATTAATTGTTTGATGGTTATGCCATTGTATGTGACAATGTCTTTGTAGTGATGGACTTTTGTTGTAGCTAGGTATTTTGAAGTGATAGTGTCTTTGTCGAATTGTTAAGTTAATTGATTTTCAGTTATTTGTAAGTGAATTTTTCTTCGTGATAACAATCAATTGTTACGTAGTTAGGTATTAGTAAGTGACAATGTTTTTCTTAAAATAATTAATGTTTGGTGGTTATGCCTTTGTATGTGACAATGTCTATGTAGTGATGGGCTTTTGTTGTAGCTAGGTATTTGGAAGTGATAGTGCCTTTGACGAATTGTTAAGTTAATTGGTTTTCAGTTATTTGTAAGTGAATTTTTCTTCGTGATAACAGTCAATTGTAACGTAGTTAGGTATTTGTAAGTGACAATGTTTTTGTCGAAATTATTAATTGTTTGATGGTTATGCCATTGTATGTGACAATGTCTTTGTAGTGATGGACTTTTGTACTTGTTAGGTATTTGGAAGTGATAGTGCCTTTGACGAATTGTTAAGTTAATTGGTTTTCAGTTATTTGTAAGTGAATTTTTCTTTGTGATATTTGTAAGTGACAATGTTTTTGTCGAAATTATTAATTGTTTGATGGTTATGCCATTGTATGTGACAATGTCTTTGTAGTGATGGACTTTTGTAGTTGTTAGGTATTTGGAAGTGATAGTGTCTCTGTCGTATTGGTCAATTAATTGGTTTTCAGGTTTTGTAAGTGAATTTTTCTTCGTGATAATGGTCAATTCTTTGCTAGTAAAAAATTTGTAAGTGACAATGTTTTTCTTGAAATTATCACTTCTTTGATAGTTATGTCTTTGTAAGTGACATTCGTATTCGAAAGAAACGTAACTGCCTGTTATTGGTTGTTTTGTTGTTAAAATGTATCCAGCAATTTTTCTCTCCTTTCAAATACACTTTAATTAGATATGTCATCATAGAACTATTATATATGTATTCAACTGATTTGTTAGTCTAGTTCTACAAAGCTCAGTCGGTTGGATGATGGGAATTAATTAAAAGTACTCGATGTTATTGTTGTTCGTGATCCCTCCGATATCATTTGTCTGGCTTTTGAACTCGTGCGCCCTTAATTAATCACACCTATCTGGCTTTGTTTACATCAAACGGCCGCAGACAAAAGCCATCAGGACAGTATAATTCCTTGATATGTCTAATAAAGCCTGTTGCCAATTTAGAAAGTTTGAACCAACTGTTTATTTTATAAATGTTAATACAGGAAACAACTGTAAAACGTTTCATTTTATTTTCATTGAAAATTCAGTTATACCGAATATTTTTCTAATTTATATCAAGTCGTAAAGTATTTTACAATATGCGATAACTGCCATGTCGACGCTGTATTGAGGTATGCTGGCCATTATTATTCTTGATTAATGAATGTAAAGTGGTTGATAATATTTATTAATACGAGTCACGTTATGTTTCGTGTGGTGAACCGACGAAATTTAAATTTGGCGCTAAATCATGAGTTTTCCACAATCAGAATTACTGTCTCTTTTCCGCTTTTTTTTATACTCCGATTAGGTTTCAACATTTTATTTTTCGCATTAAGAAATAGCAACGAGAGGACCCAGGAGGGACCATCTGAAAAACCGCAAATTATAACGTAAATTGACAACAGAGGTACCGATAAGTAAGTAAGTGTTAGTAAGAAATTATTTAACTTAAATATAAATATATATATATATAAATATATATATATATATATATATATATTTAAGTTAAATAATTTATTTTGTCGAACGCGTTTTTAAAAACTTTTATTCCAGAAATTACAAATAAGAACAGATATACATTCGGTTCATTTAATTTACGAATCTAAATCAAATCTCTAGGATATGCTTTCGGAAAAATCTAACTTACGACTAACTCGTTTGTTAAATGAAAATCCTTATAAAATCTCTAGAGTGGGAGAGAGTGCTGATGACAATTCTAGGAGCAACACCTGCATCCTAGCATTGTCATCACCTTATTTATTTAACAAAATAGTTATACTCGTATATAACTTATATATTTTTTCTTTTTTTTATTTAATAGGGACATCCCACAGCTTGGTCAGCCCCGAGCGCAAAATATTGCAACACACATCCAATACGCATTCGCACCTATATACATTGCATTCATTAAATTTGGTGGATGAAATACTCAATATTCCTTCTCAACCTGCACACAATAACAAACCAATCGAATTGGGGTCCATGGGGTACTTTTATAAATATTCCGCCATCGACCCAAGCCATGTACACAGCTGGAGGGGCGATGGAGATGCTATTCCACCACCAGCCCCTCCACATTCACTCTAATAAATACATTCACTCATACAAGATAAAGATTTTTCTCATCAGAATTGAACTTTCACAACTATGTACATTCTATTTATGTAATGGAGTATTTAATATTCCTCCAACGAACTGCATACAATAACAAACTAATCTAATTGCGATCGATGGGGTAATTTTATAAATATTCCGCTATCGACCTAAGTCACGCACACTTCTCGATGGGCGATGGGTATGCTATTCCACCACCAGCCCCTCCATATTCACTCTAATAAATACATTCACTCATACAAAACCCAGAAACATAGAACACAAAATTTTGAAGACTATATACAGTAAAACATTCCAAATTCGCCCAAAAAGCGGAAAGTTCCGCAAATTATTCAAGTTGAAAGGAATTTAATGATATTTTTACACTTGTATTTTGTTGTTTATTTCAAACCATATGTACTTTTACCATTATATTAACTACAACATACTAATTTCAATGCAAACTAAATGAAAGTGATCAGAAATTATGAATTTTCATAAAAATTATTTAATTATGATGATTTGAAACAATTAATTAAGGTTTTTAGTTGAGATAAAAAAGTCAATGGCACGAGCGGGATTCGAACCCACGATCTTCGGCTTGATACGCCGCCGCTCTACCGCTTGAGCTAGCGTGACCTCGATCCACTCGGACACCTTTTGAATTCTCCCTCCTTTTTGCCATTTTTCAAATGTCGTGTAATCGGATTGGATTCTCGACGACAAATGAAATGGGCACGGAGAGCTTAGTGAAGTATACTTCATTTTAAATCATTAAATTCACTAATTTCGTGGTCCGCTTGACCAATTAATATATTACAATTAATTAAGGTTTTTAGTTGAGATAAAAAAGTCAATGGCACGAGCTGGATTCGAACCCACGATATTCAGCTTGATACGCCGCTGCTTTACCAATTGAGCTATCGTGACCTCGATCCACTCGGACACCAACTTCCCATCTCAACCGCACCTTTTGAATTTTCCCTCCGAAGCTCCAAGCCGAAGATCGTGGGTTCGAATCCCGCTCGTGCCATTGACTTTTTTATCTCAACTAAAAACCTTAATTAATTATAATATGTTAATTGGTCAAGCGGACCACGAAATTAGTGAATTTGAAACAATATTCATCAAACCACTTATTGTTAGTGATAGAATAAATTGTTAGTTAAATTTTAATTTTTAATTTTTAATCATAATAGTCAATTCGGATGTAGTTAGTTCTTTGAGGGTGGCGTTGTGCTTACAGTAATAGTCCATTTAGATGTAGGTAGATATTGGCAGATAACGCTATGTATGCAGTAATAGATTCAAATTAATTCATATGTAATATTGAAGAGATTGACGATTGACATTGTCTTTGTAGTCATCGTCGATTCAGAACAAGAGAATTTCTTTCTGGGTGACTTTGAATTTGTAGCAATAGTCATTTCAGAAGAAGGGACATGTCTTTTAACGTGTCGTTCTCTTTGAAGTAATGGTCAATTAAGATGTAGTTAGATCTTTGTAAGTGTCGTGTTCTTTGTAAAAATAGTCAATTAAGACGTAGCATTTTTGCAGGTGACGTGGTCTTTGTGATAATAGTCACTTCGAATGTAGTTAGATCATTACGTTTGACGTTGGGTTTATGGTAAATGCAGATTCTAGATCTTTGCAGTTTACGTCGTAATTTTCTCAAGATTCAAGTTTGCAAAATATTTTAAAAACGTGTGATGTTTATTGACCGTTAGTTTATGATTATTTGGAGATCGTGAGATGCGGTCTGGTGTGACGTTGGTTGAGAAAAACATTTTCTTTATCGTGCCAACGTTTCAATCTTTATTGAGATCATCTTCAGGCCTCAAAGAGTTTGTTTTCTGTGTAGTTGCGTCGTTATTAGCACTCTCAACACGACACACAATAATGATACATCTACACAGAAAACAAATACTTTGAGCTCTGAAGATGATCTTCTCAATAAATATCGAAACGTAGACACAATAAAGAAAATGTTTTTCTAAACCTACGTCACACCCGACCGCGATTTCACGATCTCCAAACAATCGTATTAAAAACCTTTACCAAATAAAAATATTTTAAAAATATCAATTTACATATATGGCTTTTGATGATTTGGAAAATAGTCATCTTTATTTCAAAGGCATGATATTAATTTCGTCCATTTTCATAATTTTGCTAATAAAGCTGTAGTCTATTTAGAACAAAATACTAGATAAATTTGGACATCTGACGATCCCTCCGGGCTCAATCCAGGGTACCTCACTGCTTTCCATTCGTAAAAATTAATTATGATTTTATCACTAATTCAAACCGAATTTCTTTTTATCGGCAAAACACTTTAACTGTTAGTTGTGATGTGCCTTTGAAATAAAATCCGTTCGAACTCTATTCAGTTACATCAAATAAAAATTTCATTATTGTTCAAAATTATATCTTAATATTTTTGTATCGTAAAACATACAGTATCAGTGTAATTTTTTAATGAGCATCAGACCTGCTTATCAAACCTTTTTTCCATGTATTAAAATGAACAGGCATAACGTGGGGATGTACGAAAAGTCGTATTAAAAGTGTTGTCAGGAAGAAGCGTGAACCCCTTTTATTTTTTCAATTTTTTTACCCTGTTTTATTGAAAAGCATTTGATTATTTAAACATTCGTCCATTCATCACGGACAGTCAACCATTGTCCTTCTCGACGCCTGTCAATCTTACATCGATTTATCACCCAGCCCTATCCATTACCGTAAAATGTTTCATAACAGAGTTTTTCCTACGAATTACCACAAAAATAATTTTCTGGCATGTATTTTTTAAACAAGAATAGCTAAATACTCATGATGTTATTTCTGTTATTCCGAATTTTTAAAATTATTTACATTTTCGGTTGGAGTTTTTGGGATGGTAAACCTGTAGTATTTATGACTGGTCCGCCTATACTCGCTAGTTTGTTCTGTCTATGAAGTCGGCCTTCAAGAGATCCTCTTTAGAAGTAGCTGGTAGAGTTAAGAATAGTAGACTGAATAACTTTCCTTACACAGCTTAATATTAAAATTTAATTATTTAAATAACTTAATTATTTATTACCAATTTGATTGTACAAAATGTCCAAAGGCTAGTCAATAAACTTTTTACTATTCTGTAGTGTAAATAATGATTTTTTCAAACGCTCAATAGTTCTCTGGTGATGGTGGTGTGTTAATTTTGTAGTGGTCGTCAGTTCAGATTGGTTTTTGCAGATGACGTTGTCTTCGTATTAATATTAAATCTGTAGTTGATTGTTTTCCCTGATGATAGGCTTAAAATAAGTCGATGGTAGTATCAACCGAATTTGCTTTCTTCTTCAAGACCATACCTTCATTCAGAGTGTTCGTTTGTAGTAATTGCCAATTGGGATGTACGCAAATCATTGATCTTTACTGGTTTTAATTATGTCTTGCTGGTCGGTTTGGACAATTATTATATTTAGACATATGATGTTTCTATGGGACGTTGTGTTTGTTATAGTAAGAGCGAATTCAGATAAGGTCAAATCATTGCAGGTGATGTTGTATTTTAGTAGCAGTCAATTCAAGAGATATTTGTTTTACGATGACATTTTCTTTGTAGTAATAGTCAATTTAGATGTAGTTACATCCTTGCAGGTGACGTTGTGTTTGTAGGAATGGTCAATTCAGAATTATTTAGAAATTTACAAATGACGCTTTCTCTGCAGCAATAGTCAATTCGGATGTAGTCAGATCCTTGCAGGTGACGTTAGGAGTAGTCAATTCAGAATTATTTAGAAATTTACAAATGACGCTGTCTTTGTAATAATAGTCAATTCGGATGTAGTTAGATCCTCGCAGGTGACGTTGTGTTCGTAGGAGTAGTCAATTCAGAATTATTTAGATATTTAGAAATGATGCTGTCTCTGTAGTAATAGTCAATTCGGATGTAGTTAGATCCTTGCAGGTGACGTTGTGTTCGTAGGAGTAGTCAATTCAGAATTATTTAGATATTTACAAATGACTCTTTCTCTGAAGTAATATTCAATTCGGATGTAGTTAAATCCTTGCAAATTGCGTTGTCTTTGTAGTAATAGTCAATTCAGAAATAGCGATTTGTCGGGGCGCGTCGGTGGCCGCAACGGTTTAGGAGTTGACACGGCGCTCATCGAACCCATGTAAGGTAAAGATCCCGGGTTCGAATCCAGCGGCCCTGCATTCGCAACATATTATCAAATGTGCTTTTTTTCAAAAACGCCAGCACCCTGAAGGCTGATATGTCCTCTGCTGTTGAGAACCCTCGTTAAAAAAAAGATATATTTCTTTAAAAATGGCAATGTCTTTGTAGAAATAGTCAATTAGTAGCAAGATCTTTGAAGGTGATTTTTTCTTTGTAGCAATAGTAAATTCTGAGATGTTTCGCCAGTTTTGGTTGTTCTATTTTCGCCTTTTTGAAGTCCCCCCGCCGTTTTACCGGCAGTTCAGAAAATATTCAAAGCTTACCTTATTGGCGAGTAAAAATTAAAATAATTCATAAAATTGCGGTAATTTTTACACCTTTAATTTTTATGCAGGTGCATGTAATTAAATGCACATTTAATTCTTTTATTGCAAAAGAAAAATATATATGAAAAAAAAGATAGAATTACATTTTATTCTACGTCTACTTATTTAAAAATTTAACTAATCCTACTGGGTTTTTATATGCTTATTTGAAATTGTCTCTTTTTCTTTGGTTCTCCAGCTTTTCGAAATAGCAAGTAAACCTCGTTTCTTGATTAATAGACTTGATCCTAGATTGGGACCTTCTCGACGGTTTGAATATACGGTCTTGGTAAGCCTTCGCGAAACGGCAATTAACATCATTTAACAGCCGTGTAATCGCATACCTGCGCTTCAACCCAATTCCACCGTGTGGCCGCATTAAAGGCGCGTTGTTTGAAATTGAAACAAAACAAATCGACGACAAAACAACTGTTAATTACTGTTCATAATTAATTCCCAACAACCTTATCGACCGGGTATAAATTACAAACCGTAAAATGCACGTGGGTCGTAATTAAACTAGCAACAGATGCTACTAGCAAGAAAGGAGAAAGTTTCAATTCGAATGCCATTCTATCGGGACTCTTGGAGGTTAAAAATTAGAGAAGTACAAATTACATGGTATAACAAGGTAGAAATAATTAGAATTTTTATATTAACAACCAGAATTAGAAATCATCAAATGTGTCACAATATTAGATAAGCTTCAAGTCAAATTTACTGCGTGTGATTTTGAATTAATTTGACACAAATTTGTTTGTGATAATACTGTTTTTCTATTGTTAAATCTGTCCATATATTTATTAACTATCCTATTACTTTCTAAAATAAATAATTAAGGAGGAAAAGAAGTAACCTTGTTAAAAATTAAATATTTATATTTCATCGACGGTAACAAACGAGGGAGAAACTATAATTCATACACTATAAAAAATATACATAACTTCGATAATACAATTGTTAATAATTTTCAGTTTGTAAAAGTAATATACAAATATTCATGAATCCGTTTATCAGACAAAAGGGTCACGAATTCTATAATTTGAGCAAAGTTTCTTAAAACTACAGACAGTCAAAATTTTTCTTCCCCACTCGTAAATTTGACAGTGAAAGGAAAGCGAATAAAACCAAAAATTACAAAACAAAAACATCGATTTTGTTTTTTTGGGAAAAGATATGAATTTAAACATTTCAAAAGTACAAGTTATCGACATCGAATAATAAACATTAAATAAATTATTATTCAACAATTTTACAGTCTGTCAACTATAATTTAATTACATTTTCCTTAAAGAAATTAAGAAAAATTACATTCATACACTTTACATTCAGTCAAAAAAATGCCCACCTATTTACAATATTTATAAACAAAACCAAAATCGAAATTTTTCGCCCTTCAGTTGTTTTGTTTGGCCATTACTGGAGACAGGCAGACTTTAAGGAGTCGGACGGTTGGTGCTTCGAAGGCCAGCGATATGAAGAAGGAGGCCAAAAACGCCGCAACCATGTTGCCGAAGTAGAGGATGAACTGTAAAAATGAAACAAGGTAAAAATAGAAGATGAATGTCGTTGTGTTTGTTACTTACAGTCACAGGTGTCGAAAGGTGGAGAGGGCCATCCATCTGGAAAGATGTCAAGACCATGATGACTGGGTGTATGAGGTACGCGCAGTACGTAAGCCGGCTAAGTGGCTGAAGAAGGCGACAGGACAGCAACGAGTTGACGCACCCTGCAAACAACCAGGTGAAATCTTATTGTACTATTTTCCATTTTACTTACAAAATTGGTACATTAATTGAAATATGTAATCAACAAAGTGTATTTATATTTCTATTACCGATTATAATCAACATGTATTGTACGTCTGCCAAAAGATCTAAATGCAAATGGAATACGACAAAAAAAATACACTTTCATGATTTACTATTACGACAAAGACGTTGGCACTAACTAAAACCAACTAACGCTTTCATTGACTTGTAATAGAAAGAAACTCTTACCTAAAATTCTTACTAAAACAACGACTGTACTGACTAACATCAAATAATCAACTACACCTTAAGAGCCTATTGGTAAAAAAAAAAAAACAAAAAAAAACCTTAAGTTAAAAAACTGACGCTGAAGTTAATATTGTTACAAAACATCTACGCATACAAATAACACATTGTACATAATTACGACTATAATAAATTGACCTATACTTCAACAACATTTTACAACAATAAAAACCTAAATATTTTTATGCCTGTTATGACTCTTTCTAAAAACACCTACCACCGAATTTAACAAAATAAAAACACCCAACAAATTACAACAAAGACAAATTCCATGCAAAGGTCTAACCACATATAAATTGATTATTATTACAAGGAAAACGTCACCTGCAAGGATTTCAATTGAATATTACTACAAAAGTCGTTTGCAAAGATCAAACTATATTTCAATTGAATATTACAATAAAAAAGTCGCCTTAACTGAGTATTACTACAATGACATCTGCAAAATCAATGTAAATAAAAATTGACTATTATTACAAACAAAACGTTACCGACAAAGATCAAACTATATTTAGATTGACTATTGCCACAAAGAAAACATAAACTGCAAAGATTTAACAATATGTAAATTGATTATTACTACAAAGACAACATTACCAGCAAAGATAACCTCTGTAGTGATTATTATAATAAAGATAACGTTACTTCTTAATTTACCCCGAATTGAGTATTATTGCACAAACACATCTTTTTCAAAATTTGCCTGAATTGACTGTGCAGACAACGTCATCTACAAAGATCTGAATACATATAAATTGATTATATTTATTACAAGGAAAACGTCACCTGCAAAGATCAAACCATATTTCAATTGAATATTTCTACAAAAAAGTCGCTTCCAAAGATCAAACTACATTTCAAATGAATATTACTAAAAAAGCCGCCTGCAAAGATCTAACTACATCTTAATTGAGTATTACTACAACGACACCTGTAAAAATCAATCTACATATAAATTGACTATTATTACAAACAAAACGTTACCGACAAAGATCAAACTATATTTCGATTGACTATTGCTACAAAGAGAACCTAAACTGCAAAGATTTAACCATTTCTAAATTGATTATTACTAAAAAGACAACGTCACCTGCAAAGATAACTACCTCTGTAGTGATTATTATTACGAAGATAATGTCACTTCCTAATTTACCCCGAATTGACTATTATTGCACAAACAACATCTCTAGCAAAATTTGCCTGAATTGGCTATGGAGACAACGTCATCTACAAAGATCTGACTACATATAAATTGATTATTACTACAAAACTATATTACAAAAGTGTGTGGTGGTTAGTGACCGTTAATCGATAGTTATTCAGAAATTGTGAGATGCGGTCTGGTGTGATTAGGTTTCAGAAAAACATTTTGTCTTTTCTATACCGACTTCATTCCCCACCCATTCAAAATCCAACATATATAAACACAAAACAGCAATATCCCACTGGCACTCTCAACACGACACACAAGAATGGCACAATTACACAGAAGACAAACACTTTGAGTGAGTAGAAATACTTTGATTGAATATAAAAAATATATTTTGCATTGTATAAATTCTCTTTTTTTTACATCCTACATGTATTTGTTAAATGTGAACAATGTTTGTAAATCCCAGGCCCTGAAGATGATCTCAATAAAGATCGAAACGTTGGCACAATAAAGAAAATGTTTTTCTGAAACCTGCATCACATCAGACCGCATCTCACGATTTCTGAATAAATATTACAAAAAATAAACAAAAATTATAAACTATTTCAAATTTGATTTATACAAGAAAAACATTGCTGCCAACAAAGAGCACTCTCTTACTTGACGATTATTTTACTGGCACTGCCTCTTACTAAAAAAATTGACATGCCTACTAATACAAAAAAAAAACACTTAAAATTACTTCAACTGAATTATTAATTGACTATTATTTTAAAAAAATCATTGGTAATCCAAAGCCCATACCAAAATTGCCTATTCGTACAAAGACACGTTCAACATTAATTATTAACTAATAATAATTTGGCTTTACTAGAAAAACACATGACTAAAAACCGAAACATTTATTGACCATTATTAATATCAAAGCCAAACATTCATTGTTAATTATTCCTCAATTGACTATTATGACAAAAATATATTCTTGCCCAAATCGATCTGTTATAGTTTTTTTCATAACTAACATTTAATCATAAAAAGCATTATTCAGTTAAATAATAGACTATTTCTTCACGGTGAATGTACATATCTACGTATACCTAAGGAGACAGTCAATATTCTTTAATGTACCTTTTTTTAACCCAATGGTATGAATTTTTTAAAACTTATGTTAGTCTGAAGATTGTAGTTATCAAGACGAAGCTAGAACATACCTCCCATTCCGGCTGTACATGCCACCACAATCCAGGCTAGTGCTGCACCCCAGGCAGTATGTCCAAGTCCAGCGTACAACGCTGAACCGGTTATTCCTAGATTTGCTCCGAGAACTCCATAAACGAGGCTGATGAGAACGGAAAGTGCGATTATCCATCCGATCAAGCTAACGACCTGAATTGCAATTACAAAAAAGTAAGCATTGTTAATAATGCTATTTATTATTTTTATAAGTAAATTAATAATAACGACATTAAAGTATAACTAGTCAAAGACTTGTTACAATTTGAAATTCATTGTATTTTGCAAATATAAAAGGGAAAATTAAGGGGGTTAGAGTCATTTTAAATTTATACCACTCGACAAAACGCTCTCTCCTGAATATTCATTCCAGACAAGATTTAAAAAACACTGGTTATGATAATTTCTATATAAAATATGGCGAAACTTGAAACTCACCCGGGCGTAGATTTCTGAAATTAATTTTAAGAATAAAAGGAAGTTACCTTTGATATTTTAATAGTTCCTCTTGTCCTGTATAAAAAGTAACCGGTAAACATTCCGATAAGGTACGGGCCGAGTCTAGTCCACGGTTTGTCGTAAAGCTCGTCGAACAAAATAAACGGCTGCTGAATGCTGAAAAATAAAGCATAGTAAGAAAACATTAAGATTTTTTTCTCGAAGTTTGAGAAATAATAAACTGATGGCTTTGTGTTTTCTATTAATACTCCATGTTTTGCTAACTGCAAAATCTTAATATAACTAGTTGTCTATTACTAAAATACAATGCCATTAAACAGGATCTATTTACTTCTGAATTAATGTTAGAAAAATTAAGACAAGATTACTCTTGAATTAAAATGGCCACACTACTTTAAATTAACACTTACTACAATGACAACGTGGCCAGGAAAGATCGAACTATTTGTAAATTTACTATTCCTACTAAGACATTGCTGACAGCATTTGAACTGACATAATTATTATATATTGTCGTGCCGTCAATAATCAATGATGTATTACTACAAAGACAATGTTCTCTACTTCTGAATTGACTATTACTACAAAGATAGCATCATGTTGGAAGACTTTTTCATCTTAGGTATGATTATTTGTGCAAAAAACCCGTCACCCGCAAAGATCTAACTCATCTGAATTGACTATTACTACAAAGACAATGACCTGCCAAAAAAAATTTCTCTCCTCCTGAATGAACTATTACTACAAAAACAAAGTCCAGGCAAAAGAAATTTCTCTACTTCCGAATTGACTATTACTACAAAGACAATGTCCAGGCAAAAGAAATTTTTCTACTTCTGAATTGGCTATTACTACAAAGGCAATGTCCAGGCAAAAGAAATTTCTCTACTTCTGAATTGACTATTACTACAAAGACAATGTCCAGGCAAAAGAAATTTCTCTAGTTCTGAATTGACTATTACTACAAAGACAATGTCCAGGCAAAAGAAATTTCTATACTTTCTATACTTCTGAATTGACTATTAATAGAAAGACAATGTCCAGGCAAAAGAAATTTCTATACTTCTGAATTGACTATTACTATAAAGATAGCATCATTTTGGAAGACTTTTTCATCTTCCGTATGATTTTTTGTACAAAACCCACGTCACCCGCAAAGGTCTAACTCATCTGAATTGACTATTACTACAAAGACAATGGACCTGGTAAAAGATTTTGTTTTTTTACTTCTGAATTGTCTATTAATACAAAGACAATGTCCTGGCCAAGGAAATTTCTCTACTTCTGAGTTGACTATTACAACAAAGATAGCATCATGTTGGAAGAGCTTTTCATTTTTCGTATGATTATTTGTGCAAAAACCACGTCACCCGCAAAGATCTAACTCATCTGAATTGACTATTACTACAAAGACAATGGTCCTGGTAAAAGATTTTGTTTTTTTACTTCTGAATTGTCTATTAATACAAAGACAATGTCCTGGCCAAGGAAATTTCTCTACTTCTGAATTGACTATTACTACAAGGACAGCGTCATGAATAAAATTTTCCATCTTCGAATTGGCTATTTTTTTAAGGATCACATCACCTACAAAGATCGTTGTCCATCTGACTATTACAACAAACGAGCTCACCAATAAAGATCTGTAATCTCTGACAATCATTTTAACAAAAACAGGACTACCGTTGAATTGACCGTGATTACAAAGCTATTACTAAAATATATGCAATAAACGGACTAATACTACAAAAACACTATTGAAAAAACTGGCTACCACCGATTTGACTAATATGACAGCCACCGATTCATAGAAATACTTTCCTACTGGTGAATTTTCTATTGCGTCAAAGGTATCGCCATTATCAAAAACTTTGATCATAATTCATTAATAATGATTTCCCACAAAGATACTATTCTTTAGAAAAACCAGTCTACCGCTAAAATGACTATTATGAAAGACATTGTTTTATATAAAAGCTCGATTATCACTCAAATATCAATTATTACAAAGCCATAACTAAACTATCATAAACCTCCCAACTAACGAATTTACAATTACTACACATATTATTTTGTTCAAAAACCTGACTGTTTCTGAAATGGCTAGTACGAAAAAGATGTTGTTTAAATAATAAGTTTTATCTTTGCCCTTAGGTTTTTAGAAAAAATTGACTCTCGATGAATAGGCAATTACTACAAAAACAGCTCTTTAAAAATATGATAACCAGTGATTTCAGTTTTTCGACACATTATCACCTGTTGCACTATAATTATAATATAATATATTAATATATCACGTAAGTTATAATGATCTAAGTATACCTGATTATTTTTAAGTAAAGGTTCAAGTCTCTTAAAAGTATTTTAAACTGATGATGTATAATTTGTGAGAACCAACCTAACAATGTGATCGTAATAAACAGATATTATTGCAGTTGTCACACAGGAGCTGAGAAGAATAAGAACCAAAGAAGTTGCAGCCACTCTGAAGAATCTATAAAAAAAAATAATAGTTTGATGATTTTTTAAAAATTGATATATAAATGGTATATGAATTTTGGAAAACTCACTTCGAGGAGATAAGTAGAAACATTATACCGAGGACATAAAACTGCGTATCGTTTGAGAGATACCAACTCCACAGCATGCACTGTAATAAATGTTCATTGTTACAAAAGGAATTTGGTTTTTTATTTTTTCATTTACCATTTCTTTTCTCGGAAAGAGACTGTTGATATAAAGCGCGTTTCTCCACCAGTATTTGGCACAATTGACGTTGTCCATGCTGACTGGTTCAAAAACGGAGTTATTCTTGATCCATCTCATCGCAACCTCGGTCATACCGAGCACAAATAAATAGGCCGGAGTGAGTCTATTATATAAGAATTTTTTTTTAAATAAAGGATTATTTTCTCAAGGAAGAGTGTTTTACCTGATGAAACGATATCCGAGCAGGGTGAAGTATTTTAAAGCCATAATTTTCATTTCAACTAAGAAAGGTCTTGGGGCTCGAGGAGTCCGGATTGTCTGTTCTCTTTCAGGCTTTGAAGTCCCTTTGAAATATAAGTACGAAACCAAAAGACCACTAAAAAAAAATAATTTACAATCAGTATTGCATTTTATACAGTGAATACTAAGTAAAGAACAAAGAAAGGCCAAAAGTCTTCATCTTAGGTATGGCAAATCATGAAACATCAATTCAAGATGCGACAAAACTGCCCTGGATAACCCGACCCGGCGACAATTCATTGGCATTCACGACAATGAATTTACCATCACGTTCCACTGACATATCATAAATATATTCATAAATCCTGCGCATGACGTGTGAGAGAAACGCATGCTGGATGCTATTGGGGGTGTCGCCGTCGACTGTGCTAAACAATTTACACGATTGTTCCGGTTAAATTGATATTATCATCGATAAGGAAGGGTAATTATAATATTGACATGTTAAATTTATAATGAAGACAACTGAAAGTTGGCATTGCTCTGAAGCAACTTTGGGCAAGAAGGAGATTATAAACTAGAAATGAAAATTGTTATGTTTTGTCAAATATAACAATCGATACAAGTGTGTGGTGATTAGTGACCGTTAGTCGATGATTATTCAGAAATCGTGATATGCGGCCTGATGTGATGTAGGTTTCAGAAAAATATTTTCTTTATCGTAAAAATATATTTTTTATATTCAATCAAAGTATTTCTACTCACTCAAAGTATTTGTTTTTTGCGTACACTTTGAGTGAGTAGAAATACTTTGATTGATTATAAAAAATATTTATTTACATTGTATAAATTCACTTCGTTCCAGATCTTACATGTATTTGTTAACTTTAAACAACGTTTGTAAATCCCAGGCCCTGAAGATGATCTCAATAAAGACCGAAACGTTGGCATGATAAAGAAAATGTTTTTCTGAAACCTACATCACACCAGACCGCATCTCAAGATTTCTGAATAATAATCAATACAAGAAGAAGTGATACGGTGAAGACCATGTTGCAGATAGAAAATAGCAAGATGGAAATTTTATATTGGCGCGAAAATTCAGTGCTTCCAATGTAAGGGATGGAACATCGAACAAAAAACACGACACTCACCTTAAACCCATAGAATTGTCTAAGATTTTCTAAATTTGGTGTTACGCCGAGGCAACTTTGGACAAGATTAATCGGAAGTTCATACCTAGGAAGTTGAGTGGCAAAGGAGTGTTCTTTTTTGACCTCAGTAGAGACTTTAAAAACGTCAGGTTTAACAGTAAATAGTCGTTAGTATTTAATTAGTAAGACTTGCCTTGAAAATTTGTTTTAAAGATTCCTAAAATAAATTGTAGTTAAATATCTAGCCTATATGCTATAAAAATTGTTTAAAATTTTGTTTTATTGGTATTTTTTAAAATTCTGTCTAAATGCGTAGAGACGGGGAGATTATGGATGAAATTTATTAAAAATTTACGAATCTTCAATTGTAGGCTCATATTTGTTAATAAGTTTCCTTCAAAGGGAAATATGTATTCTATGCAACGAATTCCTGTCAAAAGCTTAAAAAATGAAGGGCGTCTTGCCAGTCAATTTCAACATTAATCTTATTTTTTCGATGGGCCTCTTCTGTATATTTTCCATGGAAAGAAGTTTAAATATTGAAGAAAAATTGACATGATCAAAAGCACGATTGAAGACTGACAGTTGTTAACAAAATTGGTATAACATAATAAAAAAAAAGTCACCTTATGAAGAAGAAAGAGTCGACGGAAAAGGTAGCATTCGAGACGGTCTGGAAGCCGAACGTCTCCTCGGCTAAAGTCCTGAGACGTTTATTCTCTGAAAAACGAGACGACGAAGGTGAACCGAAGGGAATTTGAGGATTATCAGCCGGTTTTATTGAAGTAGTGGCTTTTACCCGCAATGGCGAAGACTTGGAGATAAGTGTGAACCATTATGACCCAGGCCAAACTGAAGAACCTTAATCCGTGTACGCACGAGATGCTATCTTTTGAAGGAGTTCCGCACTCGAGGATTTTCCTTCCGTTTGTCAAAACTGAGAACGATAAGACGATTTCTCCAAACTTGCCCATCCCTGAAAATAAGTAAACATCAACGTTTATTAAAGTATGGAGAAAACAAATTCATATTCAGTTTCAAAACTGATGCTTGGTGTAATTAGCTAGACTTTATTTGAACTTTATATCATTCGTAGTGTATTTTATATCTCCAAAAATCGATAATTCCTGTTCATTTCTGCGATTTTTATGTAGGTCGGTTTGATGGTATGTTAATATGTAGATATACCAAACGATATACCATACAAATAAAAAATATTTTTCTTTTTAGCTTTATAGGTTTTTGTATTTTACGGAATTTTACAGTTCACCTTTGTACAAGAACATATATCACACAATCTAAAGGATTAATAAAACCTGCATTTTACTATTTACGAAACGAAACAAAATAACAATAACGACAGTACTTTGATTTTTGATGATTGATTTTTATTTGAGGCGTTTTATAAACGCGCACCTAACATATAATTGATATACGATAAACATTGAAAAAGATGTATTGCAAACAAATCACAAGGTTGATTCGACTAAATCTACAAAAAAATTAGCAGAAATACTATAAAAATTGAAAAGAGCTGTGGACTCACGACAAAGGGAAAGTATAACTTGATATGGCAAGTGCCTATTTTTATCAATCTATGAAAAATATGCTTCTTTTATATGTGCTACAAACCAAAAGCTTTATTGAACTTACTAAGCAGAAACTAACAGAAACATTATTCAAATTGAAAAGACTTTGGTTCCAGGATGGATCATTTTGAGAACGTTTTATTTGAAATGGTAAACGTCTAAATTTTATCAGCTTGCAAAAATTAATATTTTTTCATACATTATTGCAAACCCAACATAAACTGTATTCATTTATGGGAGTAGACACTGTAAAAAGTAGTAGAAATACTGCAATACAAAAATAGAAAATATTTTCACCTAGGATGGAGACTTGCGGACTCTCATTCTTTGTTGATCAAAAAGTTTAAAGGTCAAAGCCAAAGTATTATTACTCTAAAAGCCACTGTACGAATGATAGAAATGCAAGAAAATAAATGTGAAAAAGGCCTAGGACTCAGAATAAACCTTTGATGAAATTAAAGTTCTGCGGAGGACGGAAATACTATACAGATTAAAAATATTACAGGACTTAGAATTAAGTTTAACCTAGAAGAACATTACCTTTCTTGTATTGCAGAAAATAATCATACACTGCATGATTCAATGGCAAATGTTACAATCTAAATTTAAAAATTTGTACCTACAATAAGAATAATATAAATATTGAAAAGAATGTAGGACGTAGGATGAAGCCCTGGGAAACGTCTAACCTATTAAATTAAGTTCTGGACTTATTTGCTATGCTTAAAGTTTAGGTAAATTTATTAATTGAATGTTTAATATCACAATAAAATACATTTTTATCATACCATAAAACATTGTTCGTCGGTATAAATATAAAAAGTAAAAAGCGTATTGGTTTTTGATGGAGCACTGTAAAATGTCTTGCCTAGGAGGTTAATATCAAAACCTTACTGATTTAATCAAAATTACCATCGTTTTCTTAATTTTTATAACAAGCTGTTTGTTATAATATAAAATGTTGTGCGGACAATAGAAGTAGGATCATAGGTTGAAAAATGTATAAGACCAACGATGAATCCTTGAGGAAAGTCTAACCTAGAAGGTTAACGCCTGAACTTTCCTGCATTGCAGAAAATAAAATCACTTTTTTATGATTTAATAACAACTGTAACAATCTAAACATCATTTCATTACATTATAATTAGTCTACGGACGATAGAAATACAATAAATATTGAAAAAGTTGTAGGACCGAGGATGGGGCCCTGGGGAACGGATAATTTATGAGTTTAAGTCCTGGTCTTTCTCGCATAAAATTTACGTACGTTTAATAATTGAATGTCCAATATACAGACTATATGACAATGTGATAATAAAATTACTGTTTTATTATACTATAAAACATTCTTCACATATACACATATACATATAAATACAGTAAAAATTAAAAAGAGTACAGAGCTTATGATGGAGCCCTGTGAAACTTTTGAGCTGGTAGGTTAACCTCAATATATTACCATCATTATTTACGGAGTTATTGTTGATTGAAGGAAAAACTGTTTTTTTGCACTAATCAATGTTGTGCGGACGACATAAATAGAATCAAATGTTGGAAAACGTATAAGACCTAGGATAGTGCCCTGGGAAACGTCTATCGCCAGAAAATAAAAAAAGTTAGATTTTTTGGACAATCTACCGATTTTTTATTGGAACCAAAAGGATTACAGTCAAATTATAACTTGAATTAAAATAAAACTAGACATCTATGGGGTATGGTTTTTTTTAGTTATTTTTAATTTAACTTTTTCCCTATCGGAACCAACACTGTACAGATTAGTTAAATACGTATAATTAATGAAATATCTCTTTTTTTGTTATTATTTTTTCATAGTATTTTTATCATACGTTGTTGCATTTAATTGAATCATCCCAGCCCCTCAATCTTATGAAACATTCAAGGGAAGACCGAAGCCAACAAGCTTTCATCAATTCCTGAACAATTTTAATAAGGAAAGCCGATAACAGATTCTCCCCCGGCTTCCCTCCGAAGTTCCACCGCGTTTCAAATTACCTTTGCACGGATCCAGGGTCGCCATTAGATCGCTTTCCGACTTGGAAAGTTCCTCCTTATCGAAAGTTATTTTATCCATTTTCGCCGATTCGTTGTTGTTCGCCCTGTGCACGTGGCATTTCCTTCTTCTCCTCTCCAAAATCCATTCGTAGACGGTTCCGACCGCCATTAGAACAAAGACGATGATACTTACGCTCCTGTAACAATTAAAAAAAAAATTATTACTGTATTGCACAATCATTCGCATAAATACTACTCATGTTTAAGTTAAATAATTGTCGATTTTTTCACAAATGTCTGTTTCAAAGTGATTAATTGTCCTGCTGTAATTGAAGCAACTTTCGTAACCAACTCCTCTCACCTTTAGTTAATTGCCTTGGCTTACTGGCCTTACTTCTGCTTAAAATCCTTACTAAGACTGCCGTGGATTTAATGTAGTTAATTCATATAACAGAATTCTCTCCTTAAGTCATTATTTAGTAATTACTAATTAGTAACAGGATATTACTACAAAAACTTTGTTGAAATATGTTTAACAGCCTTTGAAGAAACTTTATGACGTTTATGAGAGTTAAAACCTTAAATAAATAAATGATCGGTACCGAGCAAACTTTTTCTTTTATGTACGTGCAAAGAAGACACAAGAAATTATTCAGTTTAATATAATTAGATTTCTATATGTGATTTTCGCTTAAGTAGTAATAATCAATTCCGAGTAAGAGAATTTTTTTAGATAACGTTGCCTTTGTAGTAATAGCCAATTCAGAAATAAGCCTTAGCAGGTATCGTTGTCTTTGTAATAATTCATAATTAAATAATAATTAGATATATTGGTGACTGCTCTCTTCTAGTGATAATAAATTCCGAGTAAAAGAATTTTAGTAGGTGACCTCCTTTTTGTAGTAATAACCAAATCAACCTAAAGCACATTTTAATTTTTGGTAGGTGGTTTTGTTGAAGTACGTGATTCATAATAATTGAAATTTAGAGTGTTGACGGGTTTTCAATAACAATAAAGCAAGAGATAATTAGATTTCTATGTGTTATTTCCGTTTTAGTAGTAGTAATCAATTCCGAGTAAAAGAATTTTAGTGGTGACCTCCTCTTTGTAGTAATAACCAAATCAACGGAAAGCATATTTTAATTTTTTGTATGTGGTTTTATTGAAATATTTGATTCATAATAATTACAATTTAGACCGTTGACGAGTTTTTAATAACTGTAAATCGAAAGATAATTAGATTTCTATATGTGATTTTCGTTTTAGTTGTAATAATCAATTCCGAGTAAGAGAATTTTTTTAGATAACGTTGCCTTTGCAGTAATAGCCAATTCAGAAATAAGCCTTAGTAGGTATCGTTGTCTTTGTAATAATTCATAATTAAATAATAATGAGATATGTTGGTGACTCCTCTCTCTTAGTGATAATCATTTCCGAGTAAAAGAATTTTAGTAGGTGACCTCGTCTTTCTAGTAATAACCAAATCAACCTAAAGCATGTTTTAATTTTTTGTATGTGGCTTTATTGAAATATTTGATTCATTATAATTGAAATGTAGACAGTTGACGCGTTTTTGGTAACAATAAATTTTCTTAATAATAATATCTATATAGTATATAATAATAATAATCCCCTTATGCAGAGAAAGGTTGATCGATGTGACCCACATAATGGAGGCTTGTCTTGGCTCCACACAGAGAGCGTGTGGGTATGCCGCCGGATTTCAGAATGGTTCTCGGGCACGGTAGCGACTTTCAGGGTCCTCTATTCCTCTTTTTGTCTGAGTAAGTGTATTTATTAGAGTGAATGCGGAGGGGCTTATGGTGAAATAGCACGCCCATCGCCCTTCGAGCTGTGTACGTGACTTGGGTCGATGGCGGAATATTTATAAAAATACCCCATCGACCCCAATTAGATTAGTTTGTTATTGTATGCATTTCGATTGAGGAATATTAAGTACTCCTTCTACTACATAAAATGAATGCAATGTACATAGGTGTGAAGGTTCAATTCCGATGAGAAAAATCTTTATAGGTGACTTCTTTCTAATAAAAGCAGTAAACAGATAGTAGATTTTTATGGCGTTGTCTTTGTACTAATTTAAAAATCGTTGGGTTTGTTGTAATACTTGAAAGCTTCTGTTGGAGTATGTTGGATTTGTAGTAAAACCCAATCGAAGGAGAATAACTCTGTTGGTGACTGTTTAATTAGTAATAATCAATTCATAGCAGGAGGATTTTTGTAGGTGATGTTATCGTTGTACTAATAGATAATTTTTTCTGTCGAAATCAACTTGGTGATTTTCACTGAAATCGCCGATTAAGAGATTTAAGGTTTTTGCTGTTGACTGATATGAGCAATGGGCTTTTCATAATAGTAATATGCGATCCGGTTTGTAGGTAACGTCTTTGCAATAATAGTCAGGTTGCGTTGTCTTTGTAGTAATAATCAATTCAGAAATAGATTTTAGAAGATATCGCCGTTTTTGTAATAATATGCAATTATAATTTCGGTTGGTGAATTCGGTCTTTGAAGTAACAAATAATTTGTCAGTATGCAGCATAGATTACTGGTAACGCTCTCTTTGTAGTAATAGTCAAGTGAAAAATAGATCTTTGCAGGCTTGTTTTTGCTGTAGTAGTTTCAACTTACGAAAAACCATTCTTTCGAAAGCAGAAAAGCGTCGCCTTCAACCTTGTTATAAACAAACGACTGATAAAGCCATGTGCGAGGTGCGGTCGAAAAAGGAACCCTAAATGGGAACTTATGTAGTAATAGTTAATTTGCAGTTAAATTGTGAGGTTTATCTTTGTGGTCTGTGTTGAACCTATTATTAGGCCTTTCCCTATAATTTCGGTCTGCCTGCGTTAGGAATTTCGCTATATTCACGGTTCAAAGAAATTCAAAGACCAAACACTAAAGATGGTAAAATGCCCAAACGCGTTTGACTGACCGACTCAACGAAGATAGACCAAAACGGTAATGTCCAAATTTCATGTATAGATAAGTAAAATATAAGTTGAATATAAGTTTTATATAAGTTGAAATTATAAATCTACATCAACAAGTTGTCAATAAAAAGTCAATTTATTGATGAATATCCACGTGAAACGGGTGCTAGATGAAAGAGTGTAAACCCCTTCAATTACATACGTACGTAATACATACATAGTTACATACCTGCATAATTACCTTTCGACTTTGACAAAATGCACGACTCCGGGCAAAATAAACGATAATTTGATTTTTCTGAATAATGTTTACCTATTGGTACCCATTTCATAAACCATGATGTACTTTCAGTTTATTTATTTTAAAACTAACTAAATATAAGTATAAAACTTAAAAAAATATCTTTTACGATATAAAACAACCTGAAATTTTGAAAACAGGGCAGAAAATCCCTGATTGGAATGATTTGTTAGTTGGTAATTATTTTAACTGTATTTCATTCGTTATTGATAAATGATCTAATCTAAATGATGAAATTTAGTTAGTCACTTTATAAATTCCATTTCCCCCTTTTCAAAGTGAAAACTCTAGTTGAAAGTGTGTTTTTTGCGAATATTTTTAATTGCCTCTCAGTTGATTTGCTTTATTTCCTTTATATTCATCAGTTCTTTTTGTATTGTTGGTAAACGTTTCTGTAATTGCTTTTCCTGCTCTTTGATTACACGTATTTTTTAATTATTCCCTATAATCACACTTTATAAAAGAAAGTAAAAACGTTTGAAGTTTTATTTTTACAAACGTATATGAAATGTAAAAGTTTGATACAGAGTCATAATTAATTTATTTATAATTACATGGATGCTCAATTTTTGAGCGTTGCCATCTGTGGTTGAAGTAATATCAAATAGCTTTTTGTTCCTGATTTTCCGAGTAGAAATCGTCAATTTAAATGTTTTCAAGTCGTCAAAGATTTAGAAGTAGTTACGTTTTCGCAGTTTACGTTTTGATATTAATAGTAAATAAAAATAAATTTAGATGTCTTTGTTTGATTTTGTCTTAGTAGTAATAGTCATCGAGATGTAGTTAGATTTTTGCTGTTTTATTTGAAATCATAGTCTATGGAAAAATATTTAAGTTAATATAACGACTTAGTCTTTGTAGACATCTTTCATTTCATATTTAAATTTTGTCAGAAATCGTCTTGTATGTAATAATATTCCAACCCCCAAGACAATAGGTGTAGGTGACAGCTGTTTTATTAGTAACAATCAATTCCGAGTAGGAGGATTCGTGTAGTGACTTCCTTGAGGAGGACGTCTTTGCAATGATAGGCAATCACATAAGTAAAGTAGAAATAATTTTGCCTATGAAGACATATAATAGGTAGATAAATTAGATCTTTGGAGGCGACGTGTCTTTGAAGTAGCAATCAATTAGGTCTTTGGAAACGTTGTTGTCTTTGCAGTAGTACTCAACTCTTACATAAATTAGGTAATTGAAAGTGATGTTTTCTTTGTTGTTTTTTTGTTTGTGGTGATTTATTTTTTTGGGGTAATGATGTCTTTTTAGTAAGAGTTAATTCAGATGTAATTAAATCTTTGCAGGTGACATTGCATTTTTAGTAATAGTCAATACAGCCGTAGTTAGATCCTTGCGGGAACGTTGTCTCTGAAGTAGACAATTAAAATGTAGTTTGATCTTTGCCGGTAGCGTTTTCTTTATAATAATAGCTAATTTATGTGTAGTTTGATCTTTTCAGGTGACGGTGACATTGTAGTAATTCTTAATTGAAGTGCAGTTTGTTCTTTGGAGGTGACGTTTCCCTTATAATATTAGTCAATTCAGATACATTACATCTTTGACGGGTCGTTGTCTTTGTAGTTACAGTCAATTCAGAAAAATTAGGTCTTTGGAAGGTCAACCGAGATGTAGTTAGATCTTTGCAAGTAATTTTGTCTTTGTTTTTATAGTAAATTCAGAAACATTTTATCTTTGACGGTGACGTTGTCTTTGTAGTTACTTACAGTCAATTCAGAAAAATTAGGACTTTGGAAGGTCAATTGAGATGTTGTTAGTTTTTTGCAAGTAATTTTGTCTTTGCTTTTATAGTAAATTCAGAAACATTTTATCTTTGACGGTGACGTTATCTTTGTAGTTACAGACAATTCAGAAAACTTAGGTCTTTGGAAGGTCAACAGAGATGTTGTTAGTGCTTTGCAAGTAATTGTGTCTTTGTTTTTATAGAAAATTCAGAAACATTACATATTTGACGGTGACGTTGTCTTTGTAGTAACTTACAGTCAATTCAGAAAAATTAGGTCTTTGGAAGGTCAATTGAGATGTAGTTAGTCTTTTGCAAGTAATTTTGTCTTTGCTTTTATAGTAAATTCAGATACATTACATCTGTGAAGGTGACATCTTTGTAGTTACAGTCACTTCAGAAAAATTAGGAATTTGGAATGTCAACTGAGATACAGTTAGATCATTGTAAGTAATTTTGTTTTTGTTGTTATAGTAAATTCAGATAAATCAGTTCTTTGGAGATTGCGCTGTCTTTGCAGTAATAGTGCACAAAAAATTATGGGTGTCTTTAGTATTATGATATAGTAGAAATATTCGCCTATTTCGCGCTAAAGGCCATTTAAAAATTTGCTGGATAATCGAACTGTCAATAAACCTGGTGAACGAAGAAAACTGCACAATTTGAACCTAACTTTATATTATATAGCTAATATTTTTGCTGTACAATTATTTTGTTTGAATAAGGTAAACTCTATATATGTAAACTATTAGGTCGTTTGAAGTGAAATTGTGCGTGAGTCTAAAATCCTCGTTATCTAATGACGTTTTAAATAAAAATCCCTCTGGATGAACTTTGCATGATTTATAGGCACGGTGTGAGTTGGACATAATTAAATTTGAGCATTTGATATAAATTGAAATGGGCACTTTCTGAAAATTAAGACTTTAAATGCGGTGTTACTTCGTTTGTGAAACTTCCCAGACCTTAAAATTCCGAGTCAGTCTTTCTTTTAATGATGGCTGCAGCCTTTGGAGGAATTTTAAATAGTAGAGCGTTTCATTTGAGACCCTAAGTGAAAATGTTGCACTCCATTTCAAATAATAGTTAAACCGCAAGTAAACCCGGGTTAAACCCGTGGTAAACACGGTGTTCGAGTGATTTACGAAAACACACCAATTCGTTAAATTGCTGACAGTTACCGCTTCTACCATAAAGTACATGGCAGTGTTGAGGAACCTAATAAAGTAACAGGATGAGTTATAACCCAGCTTTTAGCGTCCACTCGAGACCGAGGCCGGTATTTCGTGAATCGCAAAAAATAAACAACGCAAAGGGTTGAATGTTGTGAATTTTTTGGCCGAGGAATAAAATCAAGGGCTAACGACCGGCGATAAATTACGAAAGTAAAAGACATTTGATTACGCTCAGGTTTTTAACAGAGTGAAGAGTATTGTCAGAAACTTCGTCCCTCGACGGCAAACTTTACTTTTTTCTTTCCTCCCATCCACTTCCGTCCCATCGTCGATTTCATTTTTTATACATTAAAAGAGCCTCGGGCCAATAAAACCCTAATTCAATCTGATCAAAATACAAACTTCGCATCGAGAGTCAGATAGAAATTCCTTGCCGCAAGAATGAACACAGTTGTGACTTTTCGTCGAAACGAAAATTCACAGAAAGCAATAACATAAAAAGAACCACAAATAACAAAGTTTCGATGGTTTTGCGACCTCGTACCATAAAAATTCAAATACGACTGAATAACACGCAATTTCGAGTCTGACTGACACATCACTTGAGGTTCCTCTATTACATATTCTCTGTATATGACTGTTCCCTTCGTACCACCATTTGAAAGCAATTTATTCCAGTTTACAACATCACTATTGTAATTTTATTAACATCTAAATAGTCTCTGTTTATCATATTTAGTCTATTTGAAACGATTTTTAAAAAGATAAGGAAAAGAGTATCAAGCTGATCTCAATGTTCGTTAAATCTTCATGACAGTTAAGGTAGAAGAATCCTGCATAAAATATAGGACGACAAATTACAATTTTAGCACAAGTAAAGCCAGTGATCTTTCAAGAATTTCTAGATATTTGAGCCTTTGAAGTAAAATAGCTTTTAATTATATTGACGGTTTTACTCATGCGCTCGGAACCAATTTTCCAATCGATTCTGGCAATTGGTTTTACATGCATGGATTAAGAAAAACATGGATTTACAGCATTATGTGAACTTTTGGATCGGTTGCAAGCGTGTAGGACCCGGGGACAGGCCTGATCCTCAGAAGTGTCAAGTTGTGGTTGGCATCCGGTGGGATGTTCGTCGCCTCGAGAAGACTTTTTATATCGTCTGAAGAGCACGCCTCTGGTAAACAAACGCCCAATGACATATCACGAGCCTGTAACAGAAAAAAATCAAAATGTATTTTTTCGGTATATGGATTTGTAAGGATGAAAATTTGAATATTGATTATATTAGATTATCTATTAATTATTATTACCTACAATGACACTGTCACAAACAAGAACCTAGTATCCACCTACCGTCAATTGACTATTACTACAAAGAAAATGTCACCGCGAAAATCTTATCACATCTGAATCGATTATTGCTACAAAGACAATGTCAACGCAAAAAGATCTAATTACATCTAAATTGACTATTACTACAAGACAACGTCACCGCGAAGATCTAATTACATCTGAATTGACTATTACTACAAAGACAACGTCACCGCGAAGATCTAATTACATCTGAATTGACTATTACTACAAAGACAACGTCACCGCGAAGATCTAATCACATCTAAACTAACTATTACTACAAAGACAACGTCACCGCGAAGATCTAATTACATCTAAATTGACTATTACTACAAAGACAACGTCACCACGAAAATCTAATCACATCTGAATTTACTATTGCTGCAAAAACAACGTCACCGCGAAGATCTAATTACAACTAAATTGACTATTACTGCAAAGACAACATCATCCAAAACTTTACTAATTTGACTAATGAACTGATTATTATTCAATGCTAACGTCAACCAGTCACAAAAATCAATAGTTAACTATAACTACAATAACACTGTTACCAACAAGAGCAGAACTTCACTAGGACTATTATTCCAAAGACACTGTCACTTAAAAACACCTGACTACCTGAGAATTTGTGAACATTGGTATTTTAATAAAGAACTCCAGTAGTTAAATTTTTTATTTTTATTAAAATAAATGCTCTTTGCTTTAAATTCAATAACCCTTCCTTAACTGACGATGTTTCAACCTACATTCTTTGTCCAAGACACAAAAACCAACAGTTTACTATAACTAGTAATACCACTGCCATCATATAAATCCTAATACACAATAAACCTGAACTGGAAATTACTATAGACGACATGTTCAGATAAACTACGGTAATAACACAGGAATTGACTATAACCACAATGACGTCGTAATGAAGAAAAGCTGATTACCTATGGAATAACTATTACCACAAAGAACTCACTAACAATGACCTATTTCATAATTTAATCATTAAATTATTTATTTAATAACGGTGTATCTACCATTAAATTTCAGGAATATACACGTTCAAAAATAAGCCAAATTTGGATTATTACTCCATTTATATTTAGTGGTCTAATTGACCATATTATTTATTTCAATTAATTATTGTGATAAATGAATTGAAAAATGGCAAAAAGAGGTAGAATTCGAAAAGTTGTAGGTTGAGATGAGGAGTATTGAGCCTATGGTCAAGCGTTCGAATCTAACTTTTTCATCTCAGTCAACACCTTACATAAAAAGGATAATTATTTGATTATTACTTTGTACAGATGAGCTAGTTTAAATCGGATCATTAAAGTGAGGTTTCTTTCTTGAAATCTGCGGTGATAAATCCAAAATTTGATCGTTGTCATTTCGGTTGGTTGGCCGTCACTGTTTGCCTTTTCAGAAAAGTTGGGCTTGGTTTGATTAAGAGTGTTATGTAATAGTTTTTGGAAGGAGAAAGGACGTCCGCTGATAAAAATCCGTCAAAAAAATTTCCAATATTGAATACCTATATAATGAATGTAATCCGTCAATTGAAAAAAGTTTCTGTAATGGCGAGGTGTGAAATCAAAATTGTCAATACAAAATATTGTTTCTTGTTGGTGGCAATGGCATTAAATGTCTTTGTCGAACAAAGGAACCGAATCGGGCGTGTTGTGTACAAGCCCAAAATCATGAGCAATCAAACTCATTAGGGAAGTATACTTCGGTCTTTCACGCAGAAATTCATGCCATCAATGCTTGTACCCTGGAAAATCTTAAAAGATGTTTGGCAAAAAGATCCTCATAAGATCTCCAAGCAGCCATTAAAGCATTAGCATGTAAAAGAATCATACCAAAATTAATCAGTGAATGCATCCAAAATCTCCAAAACCTGGGGAAATACAACAACATGATGATATCTTGGGTGCCAGGGCACAGGGGAATTTTGTGTAACGAGAAAGCAGACAGACTGGCCAGAGGAGGATCTGCAAGACCATACGTAGGCCCCGAACCTATACTTGGGATAACAAAAACAAATATAGACTCCTCCATCGCAGAATGGATTCAAACAAAATAAAAAGAGAAATGGATAAACTCTAGCGGTGCTAGACATATAAACTTATGATAAAACAACCATCACCAAGACTGGCAAAATCACTGCTGCAACTGGAGAGGGCAAAACTCAGAGTAGTGATAGGATAACAAACCGGTCACTGGAATCTGAGAAAACATCTATACAACATGGGCATATACAACGATGATCCCATTTGCAGATTATGTAACGAGGAGGAGGAAACAGCCACCCATACCATCTTCGAATACAAAGCAACAGCTCAATGGAGATTTAACCTAACGTATGGAAAAAACTTAGCGAATCAAATTGCAGTAGCGACAGTCAATGACCTGATACTTCTAAGGAGAAGATTGAGTCTATTGCACTAAACTAAGGAACTAGGAAGGTACAATAAGCCAAAAGTCTGCAGTGCCTGGGGAGCACAAACCCCGCTGCCTAGTATTCTTTTTTACCATACCATACCATACCAAGTGTCTTTGTAGAAATAGTCAACCCTAAATACGTCAGTTCTGGTTCGCGGCATTGTCTTTGTAGTAAAAAACAATTAAAAATCATGTGTATAGGTTATGTTGGTGATGGCTTTGTAGGCAATTAAGATCGTTATTTCTGGCGTTGCCTTTGTGGTAATAGCGTTATACGCTGAAAACAATGGTGCAATCGGATTTTAAATTGGTCAAAAATGGCAAAGTTATTGCAAAAAGTTTGAAAGATGCATTTCGTTTAATTCTTTGTTAATTCCAATAATTTGCTTCTTTTCTAATGTAAGCATTAATTTCCGTTATTGTTTACACTCTGTCATTGTTTGTCAAACTTGCATTATGAGAGCAATTCCTGGAAGTAAATAGGTAACATTCAGTATTCCATTCAAAATGAATCGTTTTTGTATTGGCGAGGTGTTTGTGAAATATGCAGATATTATCAAATGAATTCACGCATTATCAAATGAACTCACAATTGCAACTACAAAATATTGTTGGCTCAAATAATTTGTTATTGCAAAATTTAAAGGAAGAATGTAAACATATTCGTTTTGTTTCTTTAGATCAGGCTCAAGACTTAATGGGGCGGATCTGCGGTTAGTGACGACGATCTCATCTGTCGGTCGTACACCGGGCGACCCTCCGCCGGTCTTTATTTCCCAATTCGGAAAAGTGTGTAACGCGAGTTCGTCGACTCGTAACCTTCCCGGATACGGAGGCTGAATGGTCACGCACGACCGTTGCCCAACCCGGCGGCCGGTGGTCTTCCAGCGAGAAAGGGCCTAACTAGTCCAAGGACTACTACCGGTGTGCAACATGCGTGGACTTTGCGAATCTCCGGTTGAACTTTATATGGGCGAAGGCTGATAGCAAAGGACATAGTACCGTTGCTGTTTATTAACTCAAATTAAAAAGACAACCACCCCAGGGTGTTGTAATGACGCCCACCATGGTTCATATCTGATCTTGAAGCGTATTGTTTATAAAAGGGAACTAAAACCTGAGCAAAAGAACACACATTAGATAAAAATCCTTTTTCAGCTTGGTCGGTGTCCTTCGAAGATTCCACTTAATAATTAATTTTTCTTTTAGTTATTCAGAATCATCATCTTCAGGGCTCAAAGAGTTTGTGTTCTGTGTAATTGTGCCATTCTTGCGTGTCGTGTTGAGTTAGGCAAGAATGGCACAATTACACAGTAGACAAACACTTTGAGCCCTGAAGATGATCTCAATAAAGATCGAAACGTTGGCACGATAAAGAAAATGTTTTTCTGAAACCTACATCACCCCAGATCGCATCTCACGATTTCTGAATAATTATCGATTAACGGTCACTAATCACCACACATTTCTTTTAGTGTTGATAATTGAGTTGTTAATTAATTAATTTTTTTGGTTGTGCATTTGTCATCAATTCAACATTGATTTAGTCTGATATATAGTTTTTATGATTAAATATTCTCTTTACGTCATCATTGTTGCTATCGCCATTCTACTGTGATAATCATTGTTTGTTTACACGTCTTAGCTGTATTTAAATTTGGCCTTTAATCGTGACTTCATTGCTAGCTATGAATTTAGGTCAATTATGAGTCAATTGCAGTTCTTTGTAATAATAGTAGATTCTTTATAGTTTAAGTATTTGTTCGTGTAATTTCTCTTTGGTGGCAGTTAATTGAAAAGTAGATAGCAGTTGGTTTTAATATGGTATAATTGAAGTTATTTTCAATTCAGGGTTAATAATAGTTTATATCCGACGTCTACTTTGCAGTACAAGTCAATTGAGACGTAGATTTTGTTGATGATGTCTTTGTAGTAACAAACAATTGAAAATTGTGTATATGGGTTATGTTGATGATGATCTTGCATACAATTAAGAGTGATGAGATCTTTATTTCTGACGTTACCTTTGTGGTGACAGTCAATTCACAATCAATCAGGTCTTTTTTAGTAACATTATGTTTGTGGTAATAACTCATTCACACAGTTCAAGTCTTTGTTTGGTGTCAATGGCTTTGTAGTAATAAGCAATTCACTTTAATTTCAGTATTTCTTGGTGCCAATGTTTTTGCTGTAATAGTCAATTCCCCATAGTTCAAATCTGTTGATGCCAAAACTTTTTGTAGTAAAAGTAGAATTTTAGTTTAACTCTTTGTTAGTGCCAATATCTTTGCAGGTGTTTGTAATAATAGTAAATTCTCTATTGTTTAAGTAGTTGTTCGTGCCAATGTCTTTGTAGTTGTAGTTAATTCACAATAAATCAAGTCTTAGTTTGCTGCACTGTTTTGTAGTAATAGTTTATTCCCCACAGTTAATAACAAAGGTTTTTGTAATAATAGTCAATTCACTGTAGTAAAATTATATCATGGTGTCAAAGTCTTTGACGTAATAGTCAATTGACCATAGCTGCAATCTTTTTTGTTGCCAAAACTAGTAGTTGTAGTAATAGTCAATTCACCATAGTTTAAGAGTGTTTACTTCAAAGTCCTTTTAGTAATAATCAATTCGCTAATGTCCATGTCTTTGATGATTCCAATACATTTGTAGTAGAGAGAATTCTCTAAATTTCAAGCATGTGTTGGCGCCATTGTTTTTGTAGTTACAGTCAATTCTCTAGTTAATACAAATCATTTTTTTTTTTTTTTTTTTTTTTTTGGTGCCAATGTCTTTGCAGTGTTAGTTCAAGGCTTTATTGGTGCTAATGTCTTGTAGGAACAGTTATTTCACTTTAGCACAATGGCTCAACTTTTAGTTGGCAACAATGTGTTTGTAGTAATAAACAATTTACTAAAGAGAAGAACTTTGAAGAAGAAGAAAAACATTAATTTCATTTTTTCTTAAATATCACTGAACTGATAGAAATTAACTTCTCCAGAAGAAACTGTGTAAAAAATGTAAATAGCTAAACCCCATCTAGCATACTAAAACATTATGGTTGTTATACTTAGATTGGTTAGATAATGATACAGCTGCATAAAAGAATATACAGGGTGTCCTTTTATACGGCCCAGCTGAATTTCTCTTGAACCATTGACGCTATAAAGAAAAGTGTTTAATATTTTTCAGTCTAGTTTCAAATTTTTACCTTTTTCGAGAAAAATTATAGGGTAGTGAGAACAGTGTTTTAGTAGTATTAGTAAATTCAGCAATAGTCAGGTTTTTGTAAGGAACTGTATCTTTCTAATACTAGTCAATTCAGCGGTAGTCAAGTCATTCTATAGATCAGTATGTCAGTAGCGCTAGACATTTCAGCAGTAGTCAGGTTATTCTGGAGATAAGTGTCATTGTAGTAATAGCCAATCACGTCATTAAAACGTTTTATGAATGATAGTGTGTTTATAGTATTCAATTTATGGATAGTTATTTCATTGTATACAAGGTGTCTTTTTTAGATGGCCCAGCTGAATTTCTCTTGAACCAATGATGCTATAAAAAAACTAGGTGTTTAATAATTTTAGTCTAGTTTTAAATTTTTATCCTTTTTTGAGAAAAATTATACAGAATACCACAGGCCCTGTTCAACTTTAAAATTTCAAATACCACTCTGTACATTCTGACAAGTGATTTTAAAGGATGTTTTACGCTGCAAACAATGATACAATTGGATTTTAAATTGGTCAGAAGTTATGGCAAACGTTTGAAAAAACGCGTTTCGTTTGTTTCATTGTTAATTCTAATAAAATTAGAGATGTAATCCAGACTTACAATTTTAAGCCGTACCGCTCTCTCTTGTCCAGGGACTTTGGGACTGTGATGATGACAGGCATCTAAGGTACCTTGCACAAATGTCTATTTGGGACGCTGAAGTAGACGTTCTTCCATACATCCTGTCGACTGATGAATCCAAGTTTCCCTCTAATGGGATACTAAACCGATAATTTTTGAACTTGGTGATAGGACAGTCTGACAATTTCCTACTCTTGTCATCGATCATAAGGTGGTTTGCAGTATCCACGTTTGGTGTGGACTTCTCCGAAATAAATTTTTGGCCTTATTTCTACGAATTTAGATGGTGCTCAGTTCCTGAATTTTTCGAGGGAGCTTTTATGAACACTATTAGATGATGTTCCTCTGCAACGACGGCAAAGATTGATTGTCCATCTTGATGGATGCCCGCACACTCTCTTTCCCAGGTGAGACGTTATTTGAACTTCCAGGATAGGTGGATAGGACCTTATGGCCCTATCTGTTGGCTTCATTGGTCATTCAATTTAACTCCACTTGACTATTTTCTGTGAGGCCATTCAAAAAACAGTGTCTACGCAAATCATAACCCAGCAAACTGAAGAACTGCGGCAAAGGAAAAGAAAGTGCTTGTCAATCTATCCCTTCTCTATGGCTCTGAGCACTGGTGAAGAGTGGTTAAAAAGAGCAAATCTTTGCATTACGCAAGGCAAGCAGTTCGAACTTGAAATAATTAATACATTCTAAACCAAATGAGTGTTTTATTTTCAAACTTTTTGCCATAACTTTATCATCTAACAGTGTAGATAAAGCTTCACACATAAAATTACTTGACACTGAGCACCATTTAAATTCGTAGCTCCTTTCTACCCGCCCAATTAATTTATTTCCAAGACCTCCACACCAAACCTGGATACTGTGAACCACCTGACGATGACAAGAGTACGAAATTCTCGGCCAACGTTCGAAAATTCCAACGGCTTAGTATGACATTAGAGGTGAACTTGGATTCATAAGTCCATAGGATTTATGGAAGGAGGTTTTCTTCAGGTTACCAAATCGACATTCGTGCAAGGAAGGTTAGGCGCCAGTCATAAACAGAGTTGCGAAGTCCCTGGCCAATATGAGAGCAATACGGCTTAAAATTGCAAGCCGGTACAGCTATAATTTTCTTTTTTTTAACCAAAAAAACCCTTCCAACATTTCGGAGAGAAGAATTTGGATTTTTGCGAACATACATGGCATATTCAGAAATGAGCTGCCGGTTACTTTTTGCCATAACTTTGACATTTTTTGAGCAATTTAATATTTACCACCATAGTTTTCAGCGTAAAAAATCCTTTAAAATGATGTGTAGGATGTATAGGGTCGTATTTGCAATTTTGAGGTTGAACTGGCTCTGATGTACCCTGTACAATTATTTCTCCAAAAAAGGTAAAAGTGTGAAATAGTAGTTAAAAAATAGTAAACACGTATTTTTTGTAACGTCATTGGTTCAAGAGAAATTCAGCCGTTCATATGTAATTATTCTGGATCATTGGAGAAAAAAAGAAAAAAGAAACCAAAAAAGCGATAGCAAGCGAGTTACGCTGGCAAACAATTTATAAATAAATTCCATAATCTTAATACTGTAATGAAAAATATTCTCTTCGAAAACTGAATTTTTTTTCAAAAATATTCTTGCTCAAACAATTTGACCCTGCAGTTTTGACATTCTCTTATGATGTAATGCCGAAGCGTATTTAGTAAAAGTAAAACTTAGTAAATCAGTAAATCAATCATGAACAATTATTTCCAATTGTGAATTTCAAAATGTTTGCATTTTGTAATAGTTTAACACATTAATAATAATTATTTTTAATAGAATTCTAAATAGAGCTTTAATAATGTACTTATAAGAACACTTACACTTGTGAATATAAATTTTAATTTCAATTAATTAATCTTTAATTACGGTTTTGGTTGACATAAAAAGTCAGTGTCATGAGCGGGATTCGAACCCACGACCTTCGGCTAAGTTCGCCGCTGCTCTACCAGTTGAGCTATCGTGACTTCGATCCACTCGGACACCAACTTCCCACCTCAACCCCACCTTTTGAATTTTCGCTCCTTTTTGCCATTTTTTTAGAATTTATTTGGTCAATCGGACCAGGAAACCAAATAGATGTAATAAATTTAAATCGTGAAGTCTGTCATGGGCCAATTTAAAAATAATTACCCTAGAAATGAATTTTTGCAATACCATAATTACTTCAAGTATAGTTTGCGTTTTTAAAACCAATGTAAATGTTCAGTTTAAAAGTGATTTATCAAGCCTAAAAATAATTGTAAATTATAGTTCTTGTTGTCCTTGATCCAAAAATTTCACAAATTTTCGCAATGTGTTGCTTCATTTTTTCTTATATGCGGTTGTTTATAACGAACTTCAATTTAACTTTAACAGTATTAAAAATAAAAACTAATCCTGTGTTTCATAATAACCTCAATAATTTTATACTTTCAAGTTTTTTAATGTATTCTATACATAATTCATACACAACATGAATTAGAGTTTCGTCTGTTCGTGCACTGGAAAAAAATAGCTTGCACTGTTTTGCTATTTGGAAGGCTTAGTAATTTTTAAAAGATTACTAGAGTGGTGTAAGTGTTGTGAAGTACTATATTGCAATGCTGAAAATTCACGGTTGCAGCACCATTTACACAGGCAACGCAGTCCTTTATGGATTTCGGTTCCTTTCACCGCCTGTTCATTCCATGTAACCTTCTTTTTTCTGAGAGTTTGTACACAGGGTAGTAATGCGGCCTGTGGACCAACTGAAGTTATTATTTGAGCTCAGATATCGAAGTTCACTATAAGTTCATCATCACAAACTTCAAGAAGAAATCACATAAAGATCAAAAGATAACTAAAACTTAAGTTAACAAATATTTTAAACTTTTTCTAAAGATTCAGGAGTATTTACCCTTTCAAAACAACTTAAAAGCTGAGCATAAAACAATCATTTATTACATAATTTGATAATTCCTCGGACTTGATGATTCGATATTTATAAGTTATAGTTAAATATTTCGTTTTTTGTTCTCGATTGGTGACGTTATTTTATTAGTAATAGTCAATTCAGAGTATTTGATTACTAAGTTCTTGTTGTCATTGCAGAATATGTATTAGGCATTCAGGTCTTTCATATCTTTGTCGTAATAGTCAATACAGGATAGTTCGGTTCTTGTAGGTAGTTAGATCTTTTTGCTGACGTTGCCTTAATGACTAAATGGTCCATTCTGTGGTATTCAATTATTTGCAGGAAGCAGTTGCAATAATCAGTCCATTGTTCTTGTTACTGACAGTGTCGTGTAGTCATTATACTACGTCTTTGGGTCTTTGTAATCAATCGAGGAATAAGCAAGATCCTAGGACTTTCATGGTGATAGTATCAACAGTAGACATTTTCGAAAAATTAATTGGTATAGCTACTTCTAATGTAGATTGGTCTTTCTAAGCAACAATACGTTTCTAATACCATTACTCGGGATTATTTGGGTCTTGTTGTTGGCAGTTGTTGTAGATATAAGGAATTAATGAGTAATTTGGACTTTGTTAGTGAAATTGGAAGTAAAAATCAATTTTAAGGAAGTCATGGATTTGTGATGGTGTATTAAGAAATATTTAACTCTGAAATTCGGTTCTTGTTAGGAACAGTGTCATTATAAGTAAGGTATTGGTTGAGATAAAAAAATCAGTGCCAAGAGCGGGATTCGAACCCACGACCTTCGGCTAAATACGCCGCTGCTCTACCACTCCATCCACTCGGACACCAACTTCCCATCTCAACCTCACCTTTTTTTGTAAATTGCCCTCCTTTTTGCCATTTTTCAAATAATATATTGTATGTAATATATTTGTCTCCGAGAATCAAATAGATTGATGGGAAGTTGGTATCCGAGTGGATCGAAGTCACGATAGCTCACGTGGTAGAGCAGAGGCGTATTTAGCCGAAGGTCGTGTGTTCGAATCCTGCTCGTGGCACTGACTTTTCATCTCAACTACGTTACTTAAACATTAAATATTTGAAAAGAATTTAATTGGTCAATCGGATCATGAAACCTAACCGAGTGTCGTTATAGTTACAGCTAAATGTTAAGTTTTTGGTTCTTTGTTGTGACGTTACATTTGGAGTAATAGTCAATTCAGATGTACATAGATATTTTCTTCGTGCCTTTTTTGATGCCAATGTCTTTGTAGTAAAAATCAATTCACTATAGTTCATTTCTTTGTTGAAGTCAATGTCTTTGTAGTATTAGTCAATTTACCATTTTGTAGTGTATTGATGCCAACGTATTTGCAGAAGTAGTCATTTCATCATAAGCAAATTCTGCTGATGCTAATGTGTCAATAGTACTAGTACTAGTAATAGTACTAGTCAATTCACCACATTTCAGTTGTGTTGATGCCAATGTCTTTGTAGTAATAGTCAATTTGCCATTTTCAAGTCCGTTGATGCCGACATCTTTGTAGTAATATTAATTCACCTTAGTTCAAGTCCTTGTTTGGGTCAATGTTATCGTACTATTTGTAATTTAAGCTTAATTAAAGACTTTGCTGGTGCAATTTTTTTGTAGTAATAGTCTATTTGGCAATATTTGTGGTGAGTGTCAGTGTTTTTGTTGTTGTTGACTATTGGGGTTTTGTGTGTTTGTAGTGTATTAAGGAGTAGTAAGTCCGAGGACCTTTTTCGTGATGGTATTAATGTGATTATAGACAGTTTGGAGTAATGAGGTCTTCATTTATCACTTACATTAGTTTTTGTAGTTATAGTCAATTTAAACATCAATTAGTAAGTAATATTTTACTAACGATAGCGTCAATGAAAATAAAGATAAAAGTTTTTGATCTCTTTTGCTGGTGTTATAGGAATAGTTGATTATCTAGTGTTCATAGTGTCTTTATACCAGAAGTCATTCTAGTAATATTTTTCTTTTTTGCTAACGTAATAGTTTTTTAGGCAAAATAAATAAGCCACATTTTAGCGACAGTGTTTTTGTTGAAATATTTAATCACGACACTGTTTATTGTTGTCGTTTGATTGTACTATTAGTCATTTTCGTTGATGATTTAGTAATTTCAGTAGTCGCCAATTAAATTCGGTTAGTATACAATATTAGATATTTATGTTGTTCCAGAAACATGTACATAGTTTCATTATTCATTTGGAGGAGATTTGTTACTGATGGGGTTTTCAGTCCTTGTCGAAATTAGATTTTTAATTAATATATTCTGTTCAAAAATTAGTGTAATTTGGTTTGGTAGGGTGTTTTTATAGTAATTATCAACTTTGGATTTTAAACATCGAGTTAGGATAATCTTTCTAATGTTCTTCAGTCAATTAGATTTAAAATGGAAAAATAAATCTTTAGCGTCTCAATAATTTAAGCATTTTCAACTTTTTTCATTGTCAAATTTGTGCAATTCGAGTTTTCCCCTTGGCGGTGAACGAGCATCAAATTTCTTTCCATTACCAAACCTCATTCCAATAATTTTCAAAGCAGTTTTTGGAATGAAAATACTAGGAACGTCATTCGACCGTTGATAAAAATCCAAATAAAAACAACTAATATTTTGATGTATGTCATATTTTATATCTAAACAAATTATTTATTTTTAAAAACTTTCAATTAATTAAGATTTTTAGTGGAGATAAAAAGTCAGTGTCACGACCGGGATTCGAACCCATGACCTTCGGATAGATACACCGCTGCTCTACCACTTGAGCTATCGTGACCTCGATCCACTCGGACACTAACTTCCTATCTCAACCCCTTTTGAATTTTTCCTCCTTTTTGCCATTTTTCAAGGTGGGGTTGAGAACGGAAGTTAGTGTCCGAGTGGATCGAGGTCACGATAGCTCAAGTGGTAGAGCAGCGGCCTATCAAGCCGAAGGTCGTGGGTTCGAATCCCGCCCGTGACACTGACTTTTTATCTCAATTAAAAACCTTAATTAATTGAAAGATATTAATTGGTCAAGCGGACCACGAAAACTAGTGAATTTTTAAAAACACTGAAAGGAAGAGAGTAATTTGGGCTGATTTGTTTGACTAGTAATTGAAATATTTCTGTATTGATCATAATAAACGGTAGTGATGACAAACGGTAGTTTTATCCCCAAAAAGACAACGAACTGGGCCTGATAATAATTAATTAAAATCGTTAATAACGGTTTATGACAGAAACTATAAACGTCAGGTGTTGCGGGCTTCCTCAGACGAACCGACATTAATGACAAACGAGACAGACGGCTTGGGCGAAATTCGTGTTCAACACCCAGTCAACAGTAGGGCTGTTGAATTTTAATAATATCAAAGTTACCTTGGGAGTGAATTCCTTGTCGAGCACCAGGCTGAACTTGACGAGATGGAAGGCGACAGGGAAAGGCGCCTCAGGTGTTATCTCAGAGCACAGCTTTTGTGATCCCAGCCAAAAATCGTTTCCGAAAAAAAATTGCGACGAATATCGCCCACTTGCGTCAGAAGCTGAAAATAATTAAAGTTTATATTATAGAAACAAATTTAATATGTTTTACTATAAAAAAAAACTATCACTAATAATAATGAAATTTCTGATCAAAAAAGAATTGTTACATTTATTTATTACATTTTAATATCAATTGTTATTTATTGATAATTTGGCCTTTTATCACGTTTCTTCTTCTTCATCTTCAGTGGTTCGTCGCTCGCGTTCGTCATTTTCAAGAAGTCAGATGAAAAGGCGAATGATTGAAGTGGTTTAATTGATCGTTTATCGATCAATATTTTTGTTCTGTTGAAGGTAACTTCTTTGTAGTAATAGTCAATTCGCAATAGTTCAATTCTTCGTTTGTGCAAATGTCTTACATTTTAATATCAATTGTTATTTATTGTTAATTTGGCCTTTTATAACGTTTCTTCTTCTTCATCTTCAGTGGTTCGTCGCTCGCGTTCGTAATTTTCAAGGAATCAGATGAAAAGGCGAATGAATCTAGTGGTTTAATTGGATCGTTTATCGATCAGTATTTTTGTTCTGTTGAAGCTAACTTCTTTGTAGTAATAGTCAATTCGCTATAGTTCTTTTCTTTGTTGGTGCAAATGTCTTTGTAGTACTAGTTCATTTCACTATAGTTCATTCGAGTTCAAGCCTTTACTGGTCCTCATGTCTTTGCAGTAATAGACATTTCACTAGACTGTATAACGAGTAAAACGTATGTAGCAACATACTTGTTTTTGCACTAGTATTCAATTCAAATAAATTAGGTATTTATTAATGACCATATCTTTATACTATAAGCTAATTATGATAGTGTTGTTACCATAATAGTCAGTTCTAAGGTTATAGACAATTTTGTTCTTCGAGGTCTTTGTTAGTTACCATGTCTGTTTAGTACTCGCCAATTATAAAATGATGGTGTCGGAGTACTACTTGTCAGTTTTAAAATAATTTTTTGCAGGGGCATTCGACAGCTAGGTCATTTCAGCCCGGAGCGGAAGTAAAATATTGCAACACAAACTCAATATATTGTCACACCAATAAATACATTCAGACCTATATATATTGATAGCACTCATTCTGTTCGTTAGTTGGAGTACTCGATATTACTCCGTCTACCTGTTTTTTTACTAAACTAATCTAAATTGGGATCGATGGGGTACTTGTATAAAATTTCCGCCATCACTCTAAGTCATCTCACAATCAGAGGGTGGAGAACCTACTTCAGGAAGCCTCGATGACCATCTAGTTTGACCTTCCACAGAAATGCCTGCCCAAACCATAACAACACCACCTCCCTAGCTTGTCCGGGTTGAAAACATTGCGAAAATAAATCGCTCTCCTGTTCTCTTCCAAACTCTAACTCTGCTGACAAAAGACCGCAAACAAAACCTCACTCATCGGAAAACAAGATTTTAGTCCCATCCTGCTCAGACCAATTGATGTAACTTCCTGCAAAGCTTAACCAAGCTGTTCTTGCCAAAACCTTCTCAGTAACAGACCTTCTTGCGCGTTATCCAGCTTCTGAATTGCGTTACAGTGTGTAAACTTATTAAAATTTCTTACTTATTGAAGTCGTTGCTTGATCTCAAGAGCGGTAGAATGTCCATTACGGAGTACATCCGAAATAGTAATACAGTCATCTCTTTGGAATGTGACACGATGGCGACCTGATCCATTCATACTTGAGTGACCTCAGGAGGAGGTAGTAGTAGTATTTTGGTTCCGATGGATGATCACCAAGATGAAAGATTTGATTTTGACAGAATTATCTATTACTACAAATATAACATCACCTACAAAAATCCTCCTGATTTGATTATTACTAATAAAGCAGTCACCAACAGAGTTATTCTGCTTTGATTGAGTTTTACTACAAATCCAACATACACCAACAAAAGCTTTCATTGGGTATTTCTACAAACACAACGATTTCCGAATTGACTATTACTACAAAGACAACGATTTCCAAATTGACTATTACTACAAAGACAACGCCATCTGTAAAAATCTACGATCTGTTTACTGCTTTTATTACAAAGAAGTCACATATAAATATTTTTCTTGTTGGAATTGAACCTTCACACATGTACATCCTATTTAGTAGATGCAGTATTTAATATTCCTCCATCGTACCGCATACAATTACAAACTAACTAATTGCGGTCGATGGGGTATTTTTATAAATATTCCGCCATCGATCTAAGTCACGCACACTTCTCGAGGGGCGATGGGTATGCTATTTCACCATGACCCATTCCCCATTCACTCTAATAAATACACTTTCTCATACAAAACGCGGAAACAGAAAATACATAATTTAACTTTTACATCCGATAAAAAAAAAAAGCATAATTCCCTTAAAATGCGTAACAGGGGACGCTGAAACTCGCTGCTGTGCCCGAGAACCCATTTTAAATCTGGCGGCCAACTCCCCCTGTAGGGAGCAAAATTCGGCGGTACATATACTAAAAATTACGATAATTAAGACTCCAATTAGTCTTGCGTTTTGTAGTAATAGTCAGATTAAGTAGATCTAGACGATGACTGCAGTAATAGTTAATTATGAAAAAGTAGTCAATTCAGATCGATTAAATCTTTGTTGTTGATGATGTCTTTGCATAACTAGCTAATTGAGAGATAGTGGTGTTGAACTAATAATCAGTTTTAAGCTAATTGCTACTTCAATTGGCCATACATTCTATATTAATAGTCAATTCAGATAAATTAGGCCCTTGGATGTGACGTTGTGTTTATAGTAACAGTCAGTTATGAGATAATAGTGGCTATGCAACGAATAGTCAATTCTGAAGTAATTATGACTTCGATTAGTACTACGTTTTTCGATTAGTACTAAATACTCACTTCATTGGTAGTAATTCACTGACAACAGATTCGCCTCCCTAATCAATTAAAATAGTGGAAGAATAAGCGTTTATTTTTGATAGCGTCTGTGTACTGATAGTCATTTAAGAGTCATGCCTTGCATAAACATAATTGTCAAATCAGATTCATTGTTTTAGTTATTTTTTTTACGTTTTAAATTACAAAATTGCTTCAATCAATACTCAACTCATAGTAGTCAGATATTTTTATAAGTGACGTTAAATTTGGGGTAATAGTCAGTTCAAAAGTAGTATCTTTGCAGGTTTCGTTGTTTTTGTAGTAATAGTCAATACTGATACAGTTAGAACAATGAAGGTGACGTTGTCTTTTTGTAATAATATTCAATTCAAATGTAGTCACATTTAATTAAGGTTTTTAGTCGAGATAAAAAAGTCAATGGCACGAGCGGGATTCGAACCCACGATCTTCGGCTAGATTCGCCGCTGCTCTACCACTTGAGCTATCGAGACCACGATCCACTCGGACATCAACTTCCTATCTCTACCCCACCTTTTGAATTATCCCTCCTTTTTGCCATTTTTCAATGTCGTGTAATCGGATTGGATTCTCGGCGACAAATGACATGGCCACGGAGAGCTTAAGTGAAGTACACTTCATTTTAATTCATTAAATTCACTAATTTCGTGGTCCACTTGACCAATTAATATATTACAATTAATTAAGGTTTTTAGTGGAGATAAAAAAGTCAATGGCACGAGCGGGATTCGAACCCATGGGAAGTTAGTGTCCGAGTGGAACGAGGCCACGATAGCTCAAGTGGTAGAGCAGCGGCGTATCTAGCCGAAGATCGTGGGTTCGAATCCCGCTCGTGCCATTGACTTTTTTATCTCGACTAAAAACCTTAATTAATTGTAATAATTAATTGGTCAAGCGGACCACGAAATTAGTGAATGTAGTCACATTCTTGTGTATAATACTAATAATTACTACTAACAGTGGGTGTTAAAGCTTATACTACCTAGTCTTTACAATAAAAGATCATACAGATTAATCAGTTTTTTGTTGGTGTCGATATATTTTTTTAAATTAATTTATTTTTGCACCTATTGTTTGTTGTTGTTTCTTGAATTTGTTTTTGAATCACATACAAAATTCAACAAATATTTTACATTGCAAACGACCAAGTGACGCAGTCTCTGGCGGATTGTATAATAGAAAAATATTTTGGGCTTATTGCAAATCATTTATATAATTCAAAGTTTAATTATGCAACTTAGGTTTGAAATAAAAGTAAGACTTTTCAATATTATGATGTTTTTTTGTTTTTTTTTTAACTTAATCATAATTGAAGCAAATTGGATCAACTTGTAACCTTGACAAGGTCATTTGACTTAGTTGTTATTTGTGGCTAGTTGATTAATGATTCTTATGGATGGATTTTATTGCATTCCATTTGTCAAACTTTCGCTTAATTATACAACATAATAAAATTATGTCATCTCAAGTCGTACGGTTATCTAAGAAATAAAACAGCATTTCTCCGGGTTTAATGCTTTTACTTTAAGCCCGATCGAGTATGTTATGGCCGGTTACATACACTGGCTTTATGAAAGTCAAAATAGGTAGAAAATTTATATTTTTTGAAAAAAAAAATTGCAAACAGTTAACACATGCTAGTAGGGCAGCATGATCATTCTGCCTAAGAACGTTTAGACTTAAGATAGCTTTCTATAGATCAATGATTATGCAACTCACCATCCGGTCTGGCCTTTCTTCCTTTTTCCTCGTTGCGTCATCACAATTAACGGATTAATTTGGATTAACTGCATGAAGAAGAAAAGGATGAGATTTTCCTCCTTTGGAATAAGGAATTCGCAGTGCTGGTTTAACAAGAGAACTTGGCTCATTTGAAAACGTCACTTTCGTCTAACTTAGGATGTTGAGCGCGTCCAAAAAAAAACTGTGTTGATCACGAAAATAACAAAACTTTTATCAATTGGAATCAAAATTCGGTTGAAAAAGCAATATAAACGGGTACTTTAAAGTTCTTTCAAAAGGTAATAATAAGAAAGCTCATGCAGCAGGCAAAAAATGCTGAGGTTAAATCATGCCCTTGAAGACACCCTTCGAATCGGAATAAATTCGAAAAATAACTGGAAATATCTATATTCAATAATGGAGGGGCGTCGGTGACCGCAACGGTTTGGGCGTTGACACGGCGCTCATCACTGTAAGGTAAAGGTCCCGGGTTCGAATCCAGCGGCCCTGCATTCGAATCCGGCATACTTACAAATGGGCTTTTTTTTCAAAAACACCGGCACCCTGATTGTTTATATCCGATTTATATATATATGACCTCTGCCTTTGCGTTAAAAGATCCTCGGTAAAAAAAAAATGTTAGTTTAATTGTGAATATTGCATAAATCAGTGCTAATTCAACTTTAATAATAGTTTGTTTCCAAATTAATTTTCCAATTTTATAGTAAAATATATTTTTTTTCTGACATGTAGAACTTTACAGTTACGACAAAGTAAAATATTAAACATGCTTGACTAGACCAAAAGTAAGGTGTGGTTTGAAGCACAACCCTGATAGATCTCTTATTCAATGCCACAAGAATTGACATGACGTTCTTCATACAAAAATCATCATAAAAAGAAACTGCGATTTAATCGCTTTTCGCTTGAGAATATCAAACATAAGATAGTTCTTAGGACTCGACTCTGCAAAAATTGAAGTAAACATAGGTTTCTTTGTTAAAACATAACATCAACCTTTTGTAGCATACTGGTTTTAATTTGATCGCCATCCGGTTGAGTAGATTAAAACTAAGATTGGTGTTAGCACATAACCTTGAAGGACTCTTTGTTCCATGCTTCATATATAAAGTAAACTTATGTTATAGATATAATACAGTAAATTATATCATTAACATAACTAGAAAACGCCTTCAATTTGTATCAAAATGAAGTGTAAAGTGCAAGGAAGAAGGAATAAATAATTTAAGAATTAAGGATAGTAATAATCAATTATGAAATTAATAAAAATTACAATATAAATTATTATTTTTTGATCTTTAATAAAAGTTAATCTACAGGTATTGTTTCGATTTCCGTATACGCAGTTGTGACCTAACTTTCAACATTTCTTTGTCAATATTTAGCAGGTCTGTGGATGTTTAGCGGTGTTTCTTTTTAAATAAGGCCTGAGACATCGTGAACCGTTAGGGAAACATAGTCGTAATAATAGAAACCCGTGTTGGAAGAGAAAACAGTCGAAAATGTCTCGAGAGGGTGTGGCATATTTGAATAACGCCATGTACGGTAACGAACACGACATATTATTCAAAAGGACGTGCAATGTAGCTTTTCCAATCGAACTTGCCCAAGAGAAGACGATTTCCAGGTCAGATATATGGATGTATGAAGTTGAGTAATAACAGACATAAATACTAACCTGATTTTTTATTTCAAGAGTGTTTTATTCTTTCGTTATATTAATATGCAAATTTGAAGTTCTGCTCGAGTTTTTTTTAGAAAGGCCAAACAATAAAGTTACAAAACGAATGTTCACCCAAAATCAAAAAACCGTGTATTTTTTCAGAGCATATATATTTATAAGTACATATAACTGTATAGTAAATTATAAGTATGTTAATACATAAATTTGGCATAATTCATGTGCATTAACATGTGAAATAGTTATTACTCCGACAACAGCAATTTATTTTACGATAAATTTTATATCTAGAATGATTTCTTTAGTAGCTTATTATTTTTTATTTTAGTTTTTTAGAATTTATTAAAGGAATGTTTTCTTGGACGTTTATTGACCAACAAACACTGTAGCTGTAATCTTTCGGCTTTCAGCTTTAGTAGAACAAAAGTAAGATAGGACTTATGGCATAACCCTCAGGGATTCATTGTCACATGAAGATTTGTGTGAACGTAAGTTATTTAAAACGTAAGTTTAAAAAAAAGTTGCAGATTTGCTTACAGAAAGACCAATTGTTTTGAACGTTTGCCGTTCTAGCAGATCGAGAGTAAGGTAGGCCTTGGTACACATCTATGAGAAACCTCTTATATAATCGAAACCAATTTACGTGAAATTTAATTTCTTGTTAAAAAGCCCTTCATTTTCTGCAAACAAGCAGATTTCGTTAGTTACACTTCGATTAAGTACATTAAAAGTAAGATGGGTCTTAGGATTCAACCCTAAGGGACTCCTTATTCATTGAATTAAGTAATAAAACATAATTTAAGGTACTTGTTAAAATAAAACAGACAATTTGTCTGCAAAATTAAATAGTTATACTTTTGAATCACTTCGCTTGAGTAGATTAAAACTACACTAAGTCACATCCTTGATCGACTTCCTATTCCATGACATAAGATTTTAAATAAACTATAGGTTATTATAAAAAACAGTAAATTTATCTGCAAAAAAGGAGTTTTAATTGATCCGCAATTAACTTAAGTAGATTAAAAGTAAGATTAGTCTTAGAGCACATCCTTGAGTAACATATTCGATCTTATCAATATTGAAGTAAAAGCAAGTTTTTGTTAAAGGAAGACCCTACATTTCTCAGTAAAAAGGCAGCTATAATTTATTTGGATTTCCCTCCAGTGTATCAAAAAATCAGATTTGTTTTAGGACACATCCCTGAAAGACAACGTAATCTACAAATGCTTAATTAGAAATCTTTTCGTAAAAATAACAGTATTAATTCAATTGCAAATTGGTAGAGAGGATTAAAAGTAAGGTAGGTCTTTCGTCACAAGATTGAGTACTTCTTATTAAAACACAGAAGACTTCAACTGTAAGCCTCTTGTGTAAAGAAAGACCCATAAATTGTTTATCTGCACAAAGACGGTTCTAATTTAGTTGCATTTTGCTTGGATTTATCAAAAGTCAGATGCTTCATAGGACACAACCCTAATAGACTCCTTATCATATCTAAAAGAATTTAAGGAAACTATAGATTATTTTTAAAATAAAATTGGTCTGCAAAAATTTTTTGCAAAATTTGAAGAGTAGATTAAGATTAAGCATATAAAGTGAGTTATAATTTTTCATTTCAACCACAATTTACATAAAAATTATAAATCATTTTAAATCATTACTTTGGTTAAATAGGACCATAATAATAGGACTTAATGCATATGGATTAAGAGTAAAATTTATCCAAGGGCGCATCCTTTTTATTAATTAAACTTAACGTCTGATTCCTCTTGTCCTACTATAAAAATAAAATAATGTAAGCATAACACAAAGAGCCTGTTTTATTAAATAATGACCATTGTAATAATGAAATCTTGACCACACGTTTCACAATGATTTTTCCTCCTCACTCACTGCATCTCCAAATAATGATATCATTTTATTTGACCATGTTTAATAATGTAACTAATAATATTGGTGGAGGGCGTCGGCCGCAAAGGTATGGACGTTGACACGGCTCTCATCACTGTAAGGTAAAGGTCCCGGGTTCGAATCCAGTGGCCCTGCTTTCGAACCCGACATACTTACAAATAGGCTTTTTTCAACAACACCCTGAGGGTTTATATGACCTCTGCTGTTGCGAACCCTCGTAAAAAAAATAATGCAACTAATGAAATTGGTGGGGGCGTCGGTGGCTGCAACGGTATGGGCGTTGACACGGCGCTCATCACTGTAAGGTAAAGGTTCCGGGTTCGAATCCAGTGGCCCTGCATTCGAACCCGACATACTTGCAAATAGGCTTTTTTCAAAAACACCGGCAGGGTTATATGACCTCTGCTGTTGCGAACCCTCGTTAAAAAATAAATAAATAACAATATTAATAATAATAAAATTGGTGAAGTTTTTGTAGGGAAAGAGTGAAAAGGTTTTAAGTATGTGTGTGGTGTTTAGTGACCGTTAGTCGATGTTTATTCGCAGATCGTGAGATGCGGTCTGGTGTGACGTTTTGGAAAAAGGTTTTCTTTATCGTGACAACGTTGCGATCTTTACTGAGATCATTTCAGGGCCTGGGATTTGTAAACATTGTTTAAATTTTACAAATACATGTAGGATGTGAAAAAATGAATTTATACCACGCTAGGAATTTTAGATAAAAAATAACATAAACAAAATAAATAAATGAATTAATACAATGCTAGAAATTTTAGATAAAAAAATAATATAAATAAAATGAATATGTACAATGCTAGAAAATTTTAGATTAAAAAAAATGAATTTATACAATGCTAGAAAATTTTAGATAAAAAAAAATGAATTTATACAATGCTAGAAAATTTTAGATTCAATCAAATTTTTAAGTGTTTTTTTAAGTGGTTTTAAGTATATTAAAAGTTGCGGTGGATGTAGAGATTCAAAAGATTTTGGACGTGAGGCTCGGAAATCTTATTTTTTTTAAATATTTTTTTTTTTTAACGAGGGTTCGCAACAGCAGAGGTCATATAAACCCTCAGGGTGCCGGTGTTTTTGAAAAAAAGCCCATTTGTAAGTATGTCGGCTTCGAATGCAGGGCCGCTGGATTCGAACCCGGGACCTTTACCTTACAGTGATGAGCGTCGTGTTAAAGACTAAACCTTTCGGCCACCGACGCCCCCGGAAATCTTATTGGTCTCAATTTATTTTTTCTCGAGCGTTGATATCACGAGTGAATTTTTTCAGGTGATTTTTATTTTCAATTTTAAAAATACATAATTGTTTCTATTTTGATTTAATGGATTCGCCTGATTGGTAGTTTGTAATTACCAGATGACTTCAACTGTTTTAGCCATTAATGAACGAACTAGCTAGATCAGTTTTGCAGCGGTTGCAAATTAAAATTGAAAATTGAATGGAAAATTAAAACAAACTAGTTGCGGCAATGCTAATTGGTTAAAACGGTACCCGGTTGATATATTGGCGTATTTATTCTCCTGGAAATACAAACTCGCGCCTCTGACCTTCTCATTTAGTCAATTTGTTTCTCCCCCACATGGTAACCAATACGATCCTTTAGTATACTGAATACATTTCGGTATATTTCGAGAAAGCTTGTTCGACCGGTAATTTTCACAAAGCTGCAATAAAACAAATATTGAATTGGCAAAGGATGAGTGTAATTTCAAAGAATAAATGAAATCAAAATTAGAAGTCTCAAATAAATAAAAACGTATTTATCGACTGTAAACAAATAATTTATCTTAAAGTACAATATGTTAATTTTATAATTTATTAATGAAGATAACATAATTGTTCTCCCTGGATATCTGGTCCGCCTTTTCTCGCTTTATTGATCAGATTTTTGTCAATTTTACGATTTGTCTAATTCTTACATGGAAAAATTATAATACTCGAACTTCCTCATATAAATTGAAGGGACAAATTGTCGTAATATGAACGGCGAATGTTAAACAAATGCTCTACCGATGATTTACAACTTTTCGTTTAACAATTGCCGCGAAGGGGGTTTCGTTCCTCTTCTCCGTTCACTTTGGGCGAAATGACTTATCGCCTGTCTTTAGAATGGAGAGATCATAAACCAGGTCTTATCATAGCACAAGGGGCACCCTTTACCTGATGTGTGTCTCCCTCGTGAACGGGTAAAGCGCTTTACGGGGTTTTGTTGAACGACCATAAATTTCTCTTCTATTGGAAATTATAACTCTGAGAATACCGAGGCGTTTTCTAAGAAAAAAAACATCCACTGATACTCTTAAAAACTAAAGGACAAACAATATAAAACAAGACCGTGCCACATTAGAAATAATGTTTTAACCACAGTTAAATCTTTTTAAAATAAAATTGAAATATAAAGTACAGCAAAAAAATTACAAGGAACTTATTTTTCCTCCTCGTGGTTTTTAGCAAACTGAAGAAACTGAAATTGAGTTTTAAACTTGCCCTCTTGAAAAGGATCCTTCGTTTGGGGATAATTAACCTTTGATGTTCGGTCTCAACTTACAAAGAAATTCATTAAAAACAGCCTTTCAAAAACGAATAAAAGGGTTTTAAATATTATTCAAATATGTGTAACACGACTCGGCAAGGCCGGGTAAGTCCTTGTGGACTTAGACGATCGAGGACGAACTGTCGAGAAAATTTCAACTTGTTAGACACATTAATCATCAAACTTTCCGACAAAAAAATTGCACGCTGCAGTTTTTCTCTTCTAGCCTGAATCCAAACAACATCCAAGAACACCTTGAGTTTATCGAATAATAATGCAAAAAATTAAGGATAAAACTGATCGAGAAAACATGTACACAACATTTGTATCGAAAAAACTTCCCCTGTTCATCAAGTTGCTTTAAAGGCAATTCAAATACCTAGGACTATACCTAGACAAGAGACTGACGTGGTTTATGTCACAGCAACTTTACAGTTGATAACCCAAATCTGTTTAGTCCATCAAACAACTAAATATTGTATGTACAAGATCTTCGACCAATTTAAACATAAAGAGAGGAACTGTTTGGTTCCACCAAGCTATAAAATATCCAGTGCATCCATCCACAGACAGTCAAATTGAATATCCATGTGAATTAAAAATTCATAACATCAGCCCGGTTATGAACAATTTCTATATCCGAATTTACTGTGGAATCAGAGGTAAACCTGGAGATCATCAGCGTACATCAAATATTAAGAAAGGAAGCAGACTTGAGGTAAAGTCAGGACAATGGTCTTATGCCTCTATTTCGTACATTGAAAGTAAAAGTGGACTTAAGACAGAACCCTGCGGTACCCTTGCTATAACAGATTCTCAAGTAGCTGTCTTTACCGTTTTTTCTATCACAAGCTTACTTTCTTTCAGTGAGCTAAGAGGCAAAAAGAAAACGAAGAGAAAGAGAGAGAGAGAGAGAGAGAGAGAGAGAGTGAGAGAGAAACGTAATTTATTATACATTGAAGTCTGATCAAAATCTATTCACCTAGTTAGCTTTAATCATTTAGAAAAGATTTTTTTAATTTTTTTCGTAGTGCCAATTGAATAATAAATACACATACTAGTGTACATCCGATATGTTTCTGTTGCTTCATACTTTTAAAAATATTTTTTAATTTATTCTGATTATCTGATGGGCATTTTGTTGGCATCATTACAAAAATTCCTGTATGAAAACGACCCAGCACATGAAAAAAAGGATTGGGTGAAAGATAATCCTCATGATAATCAGGGATAACTCGCAGCTTGACCATCTCATCAACAAAAATGTATAAATTACAATATTAATTCACACTGTTTATTAATGCAAATAACTTGACTTTTATTAATTGAAAATTCCTTTGGGATATTAACATTTATTCGGTCGTGAATTATTTTCATAGCAATTGAAGCCAATATTGTTATAAAATATTTATAATTGATATTGAATTTTTTTTTCTTAGTGGACATAAAACTTAAATATCTGGTCATGAGGGTGCGCGTTAACCACGAGAAAAACAATACTAATATTGATTTATTTTAATCGTTCCCAGTGATGTTGGAAGTGTTTAAACAACATGTTGATGTGTTTTCGACAGGTCTGCCGACCTCTACGCCCTCCTGGCAGGTTGAAAGCCGATCTTTCGGTCATTTATCTCAGTTAGGACTCCCGTCCCGCTCATTCGGTTCAAAGTGAAATCCGGGCGACGCCGTATTTCTCCGAAGAGGATATACCAGGGAGATAGGATCTGGCCGGAGTTAGGGGGCGAACTTACATCACTCCGGAGAGGGAAGATAAAGCCGGAGCCGAGTATTGTACGCTTATCAATATACAAGCTTGTCGACAAAAGCCCCCTCAAAGGGATGCCAAATTGTACTTGCCCATAATAGCTTTCCCTAGGGTTAAAGTTGTAATTAGCGTAGCTCCAGGAGGCAAGAGAACTGAAAAAACAAAGGCTTCCACCGATCGTCTTCAATTGTCCCTCAATTGTCTTCTTCTCTTATTTTCTAACTTTTTAATAGTAATTTTAGATAAGCGCTTACATTGTGTAATATTTTTATGGTGTTTGGGGCACTCTCAACACACAACTACACGGAAAACAACACTTTGAGGGCTGAAGATGATCTCAATAAAGATCGAAACGTTGGCACGATAAAGAAAATGTTTTTCTAAAGCCTACGTCACACCAAACCGCATCTCACGACCTCCAAATAATCATTATATAATATTTTTAAATACCCATAAAGCGTATAGAAATAAGTGATCAAGCAGCAGTAAACACAAAACCAACATTCATCGTTATGTTGACAATAAATAGATCATAAACTAAAATTTCTGTAAAGTTTTTTCAATTGTAATTTAATATTTTTTCTCAAACCTCGCTAAAGGTAAGTCATTTTAATTTATCTAAAAACAAGTAGATTATAGTTTGATCTTTTTGATTTTAGTATGTTGAATAGAAAAAAATTTAAAAAAAAAAGTTTAAATCTAACTTTCCAAAAGCACGATGCTTCGAATGAAAACATCTTCAATTAAAAATAACAAAATTATTAGGTGATCGTGCAGAAACAAAAACTTATCATATCTAACAATCCATTGCAAAGAAAAAAATCAACAAAATTATTGGTATTTTGACCATTATAATGGCAAATTTCGGCTCCTCATGGCTGTTAAGCCCTTAGAACATCCTGACAACCATTGATTAACTATCACTACAAAGCCACAGTCTATATCCAAAACTTTATTACTGCTGATTTGACTATTACAATAAAATCATTGCTGTTCAGAAAAACCTGACATCCACTGAATTGCCTATTATTACAAAAAACACTGGTCTTCATAAAAAAATGATAACCACTGAATTGACTATTATACTAAAGCACTGCTCTTCATAAAGACTATTCCTACAAATTTACTGCTCTTTAGAGAAACCTCATAACCACTAAATTTATTATTTCATTAAAACCACTGCATTTCAGAAAACCTGACAAGCACTGAATTGACTATTATTACTAAAACACTGCTCTTCAGAAAGACTATTCCTACAAAACCACTGCTCTTCAGAAAAACGTGATAACCACTAAATTTATTATTTCACTAAAACCACTGCTCTTCAGAAAAACCTGATATCCAGTGAATTAATTTTTCTTACAAAAACACTGCTCTTCAGAAAAACCTGACAACCAGAGAATTGACTGTTACCCTAAAACACTGCTCTACATAAAAAACTGATAACCACTGAATTCACTATTACACTAAAACACTGCTCTTCAGAAAATCTTGATATCCACTGAATTAACTATTGCAATAAAATCACCGCGCTTCAGGAAAACCATATATCCACGGAATTGACTATTTCTACAAAGCCAGTGCTCTTCCGAAAATTTATATCCACTGAATTGACTATTACAATAAAATCGCTGCTCTTCAGGAAAACCCGATGTCCGCTGAATTGAATATTCCTACAAAATCCTGCTCTTCAGAAAAATCTGTCAACCAGTGAATCGACTATTCCAACAAAATCACTGCTCTTCACTGCTCTTCAGAGAACCTTGATCTCCACTGAATTGATTTTTCCTACAAAAACACTGCGCTCTTCAGAAAAACCTGACAACGAATGAATTGACTGTTACCCTAAAACACTGCTCTACATAAAAAACTGATAACCACTGAATTTACTATTACACTAAAACACTGCTCTTCAGAAAATCTTGATATCCTCTGAATTGACTATTACAATAAAATCGCTGCTCTTCAGGAAAACCTGATGTCCGCTGAATTGAATATTCCTACAAAATCCTGCTCTTCAGAAAAATCTGTCAACCAGTGAATCGACTATTCTAACAAAATCACTGCTCTTCAGAAAAACCTGACAACCAGTGAATTGACTATTATTACAAAAACACTGCTCTTCAGATTACTCTTATACCTGATAAACGTTAAATGGATCTAATATTGCTACAAAACCACCGTCATGATCAAACTTTGCTACTAATGAATTGGCAACAAAGTCACTGTTCCTAAGAAAAGCATGACAATCTCTGAATTCACTTTTTCTGAAAAGACACTGTTCTCTAAAAAAACCTGACAACGAATGAATTGACTGATTATAAAAAGCATCTGTTCCTTAAGTTAAACCTAACTATTATTTAATTATCTATTGATACAAAGACGTAGAATCCCGAAAAATCTAATTATTGATTTGCTTATTACTACAACAAAAAAACACTGAATTAACTGAATTGGTTGAACTACAATATGTAAGAATGACACGTTTATTCTACACTTTACATACCGCCTTCATTTTATTCGTTTGAGAAAGAAGTAAGCCAAGTTTCCTAGGAAATAAATCAAACCACTCTTTGACTTTTCTTTATACAGAAAAATGTGCCTGATTGCCTTCATGATTTTTTTTCGAATAACGTTTTACGCTGTATAACCAAAAGATACCTGGATGCGACACGCAAGAAAAAGTGTATTTCCTCGTTCTTTATAATACCAGTAATAAATGGCACTGGGTGACAATACAATCAATATATCTTTCTGAATACACCCCTCTTTAATACTAAGAGGAGAATCCATTGTCACCGGTTCGTGAATAACGGCTGAAAGTGGGATATGGTCTAAAGTTCACTAGGTGATTTTGGAACTCGCCTTTATTCATATACGATTGGAACCCGCTCTTCTTCCCGTAATCCAATTATCATTTCTTTTCAACGCCCATCCTAATTAATCACAAGTGTACGTGGTACTTTTGTAAGCTATTCGGACGTTTAGGATCGTTTCAATTTTGAATTTGTTCAGTAGAATATAGGAAGAAATGATGCTAATTTTAAAAGGGTCGTGAATTGCTTTTGTCTTCGTGAATAATACAATTAAACGGTTTCAAAGTGATTATAAAAAATATAAAACCATAAAAACCATACTAAACTACTAACGGTTTCATACCTGAAACAAAAACGTGTGGTTTAATTGACTATTACTTACTACAAAGACACGGGAATCTAAAATGAAGAAAAAGCCACAATTAAAAACATATCTACAATAAAAAAATCTACTTAAAAAATCTACTGCTATGTTACTCTATTTTAATATAAGAGACGTGTATAAGAAAAATGGTACTATCATGAACTGCTTATTACTACAAAGCCACTTACAAAAACGTAACTACCGCAAAATTTACTATTACTACAAAGACATTGCTACGGACAAATTGCAAATTGTCATATAATTGACCATTAGTGTAAAGGCGCCTCTACGAACAAAGCCATAATTGACTAAAAACATGATTGACTATAACGATAAGACACCTTCACTTACCAATAATGATTACGCAGAATGACTATTACTACAAAGACACTGTCACTTATACCTAACTGCGCAAAATGGACTATTACGACACAGTCACCTTCCTTAAAACAATGTTATTGTCTCTAAATTGGCTTTTAAAACAAAGACAGTGTCACATACAAAGATTAACTTACAAAGAGTAGGCTATTGTTGCAGTTACACTGAAACATACCTATTCGGGAAGTACTGCAGAATCGTCTGTTTAAGTTAGGTCCTTATAAGTGACATTTTCTGCCATATATTGACGTTACGACAGTCCCCGTTCCTTAAACTAAAGTGACTACCGCTATATTCACTATTACAACAAAGAAACTCGGTCACTTACAAAGACTAACTACACAGAATATGCTATTATTGCAAATACAATGTTACGTACAAAGTACTAAGTACCGCAGAAATGACTATTACTTCAAAGACATGGTTCCTGACTTAAGTGCCACAGAATTGACTATTATTACAAAAATACTGATCTATCGAAAAACCTAGCGACTGCTGAATTAACTATTTCTAAAATACAGTGATGTTTAGAAAACCTGATAACCACTACATTTAATTCAATTAATTAATCTTTATGTAAGGTTTTGATTGAAATGAAAAAGTTAGTGTCACGACCGGGATTCGAACCCATGACCTTCGGCTAAATACGCCACTGCTCTACCACTTGAGCTATGACTTTTTAATTTCAACCAATACCTTACATAAAGCTTAATTAATTGAAAGAAGTTATTTGGTCAATCGGACTACGAAATATAATGGACTACATTTAATATTGCTGCAAAGCCACAGACATTATCCAAAGCTTTAGTACCGCAGAATTGAATTTTACTGCAAAGACACTGACGCTTACGGAAGCCTATGTACTGCAGAATTGACTATTACTATACAGACACTGTCACTTACAAGACCTAACTGCGCAAAATTGACTATTACGACACAGTCACCTTCCTTAAAACAATGTGATTGTAATTGGCTTTTACAACAAAGACAGTGTCACATCAAAGATTAACTAACAAAGAGTAGGCTATTGTTGCAGTTACACCGAAACATACATATTCGGGAAGTACTGCAGAATCGACTATTACTGCACAGAGACTGTTTATGTTAGGTCTTTATAAGTGACAGTTTCTGCCACATAATTGACTTTACGACACATACCGTTCCTTAAACTAAAGTGAATACCGCTACATTGAATATTACAACAAAGGACACTTTCAAAGACTAACTACACAGAATATGCCATTATTGCAAACATACTGTTACATACAAAGAAGTATGACTATTACTACAAAGACATGGTCCCTGTCAATGACCTAACTGGTCTTCTTGGTTCGCTCAGGGGTGCATCCTCTCGCCCCCACTACTACACCAGCCGCCAGAAAATATCTCTTCCGGTGCAGCTCCGTGAGGGCTTCCCTCAGTACCCCGTACTTTTCTGCCTTAAGGTCCGCCACCGCATCCAACGCGCCCGCGGTCTCATACGCTACCATTTACTACCTACTACGTACTTTTCCTAGTTTCTTAGCTCACTGCAATCGTTCCACTCGGTTTTCTTTATATGTCAGGCTGTCTCTATTGAGCGGTTGCTTTGCATTCCAAGATAATATGTGTGGCTTGAACAGCAGAGTCCCAGTCCTAACTACCACGGAATCGAATATTCAAAATTCAACCATTAGTGAATTGTCTTTTACCCCAAAACCACAGCAGCTATCATAGAGAAAATTACGACTAAATCGACCATTATTTCATGCTGTAATTGTTTAGATTAGACATATAATACAAAAGCACATTTCCTTAAGAACTGACTATAACTGATATGACAATTATTGAAAAAAAACCTCATTACATAAGAAAAACAAGACGACCAGTGACAACTATTACTTTAAATATTCAGTTACAATGATGAACACTGTAATCTATAGATCTGTTTAATTATGATTGAGAGTGATTTAATTTCTGTCCAGCCTAAAAAGAAACAATGCTAGAACTTTAATTTAAAAAGTTTAGTTAGTTTAGTAAAATGTAGGTTTAAACCTAAAGATTGTAAGTACATAGAATCGGAAATTTAATTTAATAAAAGATAATTGAACGCCCGAAACAGGGTTGGGTTGATTTTCTGGTCAGCTCGTCAATTCTTACATAAGACTGATTGCTTTTCATCCTCCGAGCCGATGACTTGCGTTTTCTCCCGGCCTATCTGGGTGAAATTCTTCTGTTAATAGTGTGATTACTTACTTAATAGGCGAAGTCCGGAAATATGGTTATACCACATTTGAAAAAGGTTTAAGGGTGGGTAACAAAATATTTTATTCGGGAATTTCAAAGTGACATACTTCAAAAATAATTCATACCATAATATTCAAGTAATTAAGTTTTTAGTTGAGATAAAAAAGTCAATGGCACGAGTGGGATTCGAACCCACGATCTTCGGCTAGATACGCCGCTGCTCTACCACTTGATCTATCGTGACCTCGATCCACTGGGAAACCAACTTCCTTTTTTATCTCTACTAAAAACCTTAATTAATTGTAATATATTAATTGGTCAAGCGGACCATGAAATTATTGAATTTAATGATTTAAAATGAAGTATACTTCACTACAGCTCTCCGTGGCCATTTCATTTGTGATTGATTACACGACATTTGAAAAATCGCAAAAAGGAGGGAAAATTCAAAAGGTGGGGTTAAGAAGGGAAGTTGGTGTCCGAGTGGATCGAAATCACGATAGCTCAAGTGGTAGTGCAGCGGCGTATCTAGCCGAAGATCGTGGGTTCGAATCCCGCTTGTGCCATTGACTTTTTTATCTCAACTAAACCTTAATTAATTGTAATATATTAATTGGTCAAGCGGACCACGAAATTAGTGAATTGAATAATATTCAAGCATGAAACGTTACATTATAGCGTGTTTTTTATGTCTATTAAATTTATATTTAAATTATTAAGTAAGAAAATATGCACAGAAATTTCTGTTTCATCAGTGAAAATATGCTTATTATCTTTCGTTCTTGTCTCCTTTTATTTTCAATCTTTTGCTATAAAAGGCTATTGTAAATTAGAAAATTCTGCAGACCAGTCTTCGGTGCATTAGTCATCCTGGGGTACTTTTTAGACGATCGAGTTCTATTGCAATAGTCAATTAAAGTGTAATAAGTTCAATTTTTAAATAAAGTAACTGTTGTAAGAGTAAATTTAGTTAAACCATACTAAGGTTCTATTTTAATAGCAGTGTCTTTATAGTATTAGTCAATTTAGGACAATTACATCTTTGTAGGATGAAGATTGTCGTCATATTCAATTAAAATGTAATTACTTTAGTTGGGAGCTGACATTACTTTTAAATTTTAATGCGAGTAAAGTTAGTAAAAGCATAATAAGGTTTTATTTTTATCAGTGTCTTTGTAGCATTGAATTATTTAGGAGTAGTTAAGTCTTTGTACAATGAAGATTGTGGTAATAATCAATTAAAATTTAATTGCTTTAGTTTGGAGTTGTCATTACTTTTACATTTTAATGCGGGTAAAGCATATTAAGGTTTTATTTTTATCAGCGTCTTTGTAGCATTGGTTAATTTAGGAGTAGTTACGTGTTTGTAGGATGATAATTGTCGTAATAGTCAATTAAATTGTAATTACTTTAGTTTGGAACTGAATTTCTTTTGTATTTTAATGAGAATAACGTTAGTTAAACCAAACCAATGTTTTATATTAATGAGAGTGTCTTTGTAGCATTGGCTAATTTAGGAATAGTTAAGTCTTTGTAGGATGAAAATTGTCGTAATAGTCAATTAGAATGTCATTACTTTAGTTTGGAGTTGAGATTACTTTTACATTTTAATGCGGGTAAAGCATATTAAGGTTTTATTTTTATCAGTGTCTTTGTAGCATTGGTTAATTTAGGAGTAGTTACGTCTTTGTAGGATGATAATTGTCGTAATAGTCAATTAAAATTTAATTGCTTTAATTTGGAGCTGACATTACTTTTACATTTTAATGCGAGTAAAGTCAGTTAAAGCATAATAAGGTTTTATATTAATGAGAGTGTCTTTGTAGCATTGGCTAATTTAGGATTAGTTACGTCTATGTAGGATGAAAATTGTACTTTATTATAGTTTAGTTTGGAACTGACGTTGTTTTTCCATTTTAATCAGAGTAAAGTTATTTATGCCATATTTTTAGTTTTATTTTAATGAAAGTGTCTTTGTAGGATTAGTTAGTACGTCTTTGTAGGATGAAAATTGTCGTAATAATCAATTAAATTGTAATAAATTTAGTTCGGAACTGGCATTGACTCTACATTTTATAGCGAGTAAAGTAAATTAAAGCGTTGTAAGGTTTTATTTTTATGACAGTGTTTTTGAAGAATTTTTCCAATTTAGGAGTAGTTACGACTTTGTAGGATGAAAATTGTCGTGGGAGTCAATTAAATTATAATTATTTTAGTTTGAAACTGACATTGATTTTGTATTTTAATTAGACTAAAGTTAGATAAGCCATACTAAGCTTTTATTTTAATGAAAGAGCCTTTGTAGCTAACTTAGGAGTAGTTAGGTCTTTGTATGATGAAATTTGTCGTACGTGGCAATTAAAATTTATATTAATTTGAAACTGACATTGCTTTTGTATATTAATTAGAGTAAAATTAATTAAACCATACTATGGTTTTTTTACGACAGTTTCTTCGCAGTGTTGTCAATTTAGGAGTAGTTACGTTTCTGTACAACGAAGTTTGAAAAATAAACTAAAATAAAGAGAAACAAAAGGAGATCAGACTCAGAGGACTAATGACCAGAGGCTTATTTAAGATAAATTTGTGTGAATTAGGTTAAAAAGACATTTGTTTATCAAGAGATACAAACACAGACTCTTTATTGAGGCTTCAAACGACTTACAGTCAAACATTTACAACAATTTTACATGTTTTTTTTTTTACTATTCAGAAGATTCTATCGACAAGTTGGAAAACCGTATTGACAATAGCCTAGTGATATAATGCTATTTATAAAGTGAAATCGTGTCCCGTCTTCCCGGCTTCCTGGTCAAATTTGTTAATAAAGAGACGACATTTTGTGATATTTGACGATCGTGGGTAAACAAAAAAAAATTGCGTAGGTGGCGGACACGATAATATGAAAATTTCATACGTTCAAAGCATTGCCTCGGGTATATAAGGCGTATTTGGTTGTGTCATTTAATATCTGCTGTCTTCTTTTACTTTGATCCCGATATTTTTTCTTTCCTTTTTTTAATCAATTTACACCGGCTTAATAAAGCCCCACTTTGATGTTGGATAGAATTATTAAACGAATACGACTTTCACATTCAGTATAACAATTAAAATGTATGATTCATTACTGTTACGTGCGATGAATTTTACTTAAATACAACATTTATATGTTTTTTCTTCTAGATAAAAACTGAATTTAAAAAAAAAATTGGTTATATGTGATAAGAATATGGGAAATTTATTAAAACGAAGAATTTCTCAAAAATTGGCATGCAAGATGCAAAAAGTTACTGCTAAAGTAAATTATTTATTTACGATTTTTCCATGATCACAATTATATTTACCATACAGGATGTTCTTTTTAAATGGCCCGGCTGAATTTCTCTTGAATAATGACTCCATAAAAAAACAAAAAACTGTTTAGTGATTTTTATCTAGTTTCAAATTTTTACCTATTTTTAGAGAAAAATTATTCAGGGTGCCTCAGGCCTAGTTCAACTTCAAAATTTTAAATACGACCCTACACATCCTGACACATCATTTTAAAGGACTCTTTGGGGGAGTTGGCGGCCGCAACGGTTTAGGCGTTGACACAGCGCTGTAAGGTAAAGGTCCAGGGTTCGAATCCAGCAGCCCTGCATTCCAACCTGACGTACTTACAAATAGGCTTTTTTTTTTCAAAAATACCGACACCTAAAAAGTTTATATGACCTCTGCTATTGCGAACCCTCGTAAAAAAAGGACTTTTTGCGTTAAAAAACTATGGTGCAATCGGGTTTTAAATTGGTCAAAAAATGATACCGTTATGGCAAAAAGTAAAAAAAAAAAAGTCATTTGGTTTGCTATTTATTAATCACATTTCATGTTCGAATTGCCTGCCTTGCGCAAAGATGGAAGAATTTGCTCTTTTTAACCTTTTTAATCTCTCTCAGAGCACTTGACCGGTGCTCAGAGCGATAGAGACATGGGAGATGGATTGACAAGCATTTTCTATTCTTTTCCGCATTTCTTTAACCGAGGATGCTCGATTATGATTGGCGTAGACACTATTTTTTAAATGACTTCACAGAAAATTGTCAAGTGAAGTTGAATCGGGTGACCGAGAAGGCCAACAGATCGGGCCATGAGGTCGTACCCACCTAAGTTCAAATAACGTCTCACCTGGAAAGAAGAGTGTGTGGGCATCCATCAAGCTGGAGAATCATTCTTTGACGTTGTTACAGAAGAACATCATCTAACAGTGTTGGTAAAACCTCCCTCAAAAATATCGAGGAACTGAGCACCATTTAAATTATTTTCGTAGAAATAAAGCCCCATTAATTTATATCCGAGATGTCCACTCCAAACGTTGATACTGTTGAACCAACTGATGACAAGAGTCTAAAATTCTCAGATTTTCCTTTACCCACGTTCCAAAATTCCAATGGTATAGGAACGTTTGAAACCTGTCATAATCATAGTTCAGAAGTCCCTGGACAATATGAGAGCGATACAGCTTAAAATTGTTAGTCCGGAGTACATCTCTAATTTCATTTTTTCGAAAACCTAAAACCTTTCAAAATTTCGGAGAGAGGAATTCGGATTTTCGCGATCGTACAGTAAAGTATTCAGCTCCTCGTCTAAATTACGCAGCCGTTTTCTTGGTGATCGAACGGCAACTGATCCGTATCTCTTCCTATTGCGAGCAACACGATTAAACTTTTGTGGTTTACTCTGAGACGGTCAGGAAATTTCTGAGTGTACAAAACTTCAAGACGCGCAATACCACCACTATCAATAAAGCAGTCATATGGATCAACTCGCTGTTGATCGGAAAAATGTGCTCTTTGGTTCGTTTTGAATGTAATAGTGAATGTTACGAATAGGTACTATTCTAAAATTTATTTACTTCCAGGAATTAGATTTGCTATCATAATGCGAGTTTGACAAACAATGGCAAAATGTAAACAATAAAGGCAATTAATGTGTACTTTAGAGAAGAATCAAATTACATACTTGATTTAACAACGAAACAAAAGAAATGCGATTTTTCAAACTTTTTGCTCTCACATTGTGATTTTTTGACAAATTTAAAATCCGATCAGCGTAAAAAAAAATCCATTTAAATATGTGTCTGGATGAATAGGGTCGTATTTGAAATTTTGAGGTTGAACTGGGCCTGAGGCACCCTGTATAATTTTTCTCCAAATAGGTAAAAATTTGAAACTCGACAAAAAATATTACACACGAATTTTTTTTATAACATCCTTGGTTCAAGAGAAATTCAGCAGGGCCATCTAAAAAGGACACCCTGTATATGCGAAAACCAAATTAAAGTCTGCCAAAAATTTTAAGGGTAAAAATCTTTAAATCTACCAGTAGAAATAAAACCAACTGATGTTTGTTAAAACAATGAATATTAACCTGGTTTTGAACATTAATTTGGTTACAATTTGTACCCTATCGTCTATGAACTTTTTAATTGACTTCTCAATGAATTATGTTATCAAATTGAAATACTTTCTAAAAGTTTTAAAAGAGAAATACTCCGCTTTGAAAAAGCAATACTAAAAAAATCGTCGCTACCGAAGGTTACATTTTTTATCCAATTCAAATTAGAAGAAGTGAACAGAATAGGCGTCTGGCCTCGCCCTGCTTATAACCCTGACGTCGCACCAGTTGACTATTGACGAATAGCAGATTGACAACCAACAAGCATTGGGAAGTTCAGGATTTAAAAAAACACGCATGATATTAGAGCTATTATCGGATTAACATGCACCGTATTTCAGATTCTAAATCTATTGACTTTGAGCGTTTCCATTGACTTGTTGATAAATTATATTAACTCATAAAAGTGACGTGCTCAACTATGATGAAGAAATACCGAAATAAATCTAAAGTCCCCTTTTTATAACCAGTCCAAATCAGATTAAACGAGAGGAGACGGCGTCTCGCCTCTCCCTGCTTATAACCCTGACGTCGCCCTATTTGAATATGTAAGAATAGCAGTTTGACTACCATCGAGTATTCTGAGGTTCAGGGTGGATCATGCGTGGCGTTAGAATTACGAACGGGATAAAAACATTGCTATGTTTACTAATTTTACAACTATTGACTATGTGCTTTTCCATTGACTACTTAATAAATTATATAAAGCTTTAAAAGTGAGATAATCGCATTGATTAAATAATATTGAATAATGCGTTTCTCAATTGGCGGTTTTTAGCCAGTCCAAATTCTCTGGAACGGAAGTGTCGGCGTCTAGTTTCGCCCTACTTATAACCCTAACGTCTCTCTATTTCAGTGTTGGTCTCTTCTGCTGTATCATTTTAAAAACTACGAAAATTTATTATTATGTTATCAAATTTTAGTGTATCCATTTCAAATAGTCTGAATTGTGGGTAAAACTGGTGAAAAATAAAGTATGAGCGAAATCGCACGATTTTTTGATACTAAACTTGTAGTCATAAAAAGACATTATTAATTAATATTTCTGTAGGAATTGTAATTTCTCTATGACTAGTTCAGCGGTAGCTGAGTGGTTAAGGCGTCAGACTCTCGGCCCGACGGTCGTGGGTTCGGTTCTCACCGCCAAATCTCAATTTTCTGACCCGTAAGGTGGCTTGACAAGGCGCTCATCAATGAATCAAACCCATTCAAAAATGGGTTTCTTCAGAAGATGAACACCGAGTCTCCAAAATAGAACAAGGTAGTGGGTACAATAAGGATGGTATAGTTTGCAGTCCCAATGGGTTTCCACCTCCGACTTCTTGTCAACGTTGATAGTTGTCAAGTAGAATTCTGATAGTACTTTTGAAAACCCAATTCATGCAGAATAAATTGGAAATTTGTTCTCAAAAGTGTACAACTCGAGACGAATTTCAGATCAAGTATGGACTTTTTTTGGAAAACTATTGTACAAGTTGTTTCATTGTCGAGTGATAAATCATTTAGAACGAATTTTCGCCTACCTGGCTGACGTGATTTTTCTTCTTCTTTTCTCCATTCCTGTTCTAAATTAAAAACAGTTTTCTTCCGACTTTTCAAGACGGGAGTAAATGAATTTACAGGTGGGAGGCCGGTTTTAATTCAAAACGTTCTTTCCATCCCCGCGGAACGACACTCCGTAAAGTTTGGAAGCTTCACCTAAGTAAATGCTTTCGCCAGCAAAAAAAAATCGTAAAAGGAGAAACGACGAAGTTCATACTTGTATTTGTGTTAATTAGGAAAACATCTTCAAAATACGTACCGTTCACGGATTACATATCCAAGAAGCAAATTATTCATTCTATAAAACACACAACATCGCGAACGAGGGGTCACAAATTATTAAGTCATTGTTCAATACATTTTCCCAATTAATCATCAATAAAATGCCTACAGCCGTGATTCGAACCCAGAACTGCTGGCGTGGCACGTGAGCTGAAAGCCCTAAACGCTCGACCAACAGTCCTTTTTAACTGGATAGAGTTTATTTTTAAAAAAATGCTCCTTCATAAGACTCGAAGTTGAGAAAACGTATCCTAACAAATGTGTAATCAAAACCGTTTTTAATATAGCAAATAAAGCCAATTTACAATACAATCCTTTGTAAAAATTTAATAGCACGAGATACAACATGGGTCATCTTCTGAATAAAAATGGCCAACGACTTGTCATTTCCAAAACTTGATAATTACAAAACTCAGAGCTACAGAAATGTCTCAAAGGTATAACCAAAAATTATAACCTTCTAGGTTTTGCAAATGCCTTCTAAATCGAACTTGCTATCCAGATCACCAACATCTTAATGGCCACAATTTTATGATCAATTTTAAAAATTTCACCAGAACACAAGTCAGTTATTGTTGGTTATTGTCATTGTTTCACTAGAAGAAGGTCCAGTCTTCACCAAGAAAGAATAATTGACCAAGCCGAAAATTGGGTCAATAATGATAAAATGATGATAAAGTAAAACTATTTTAACTGCAAAACCGATGTTGCAAAATATAGAAAAAAACCACAAAACGCTTGATCAAATTATTACAAATGTATACAAAACAAATTCTAACTTCTTACGAAAGTATTATAAATAAATATATTCCAACAATATGTGCTACAATTCGAAAATTATAACATACTACGTTTTGCAAGTGCCACCTAGATCAACATTGCCATCTAGATGTTACCAAAATTTTACATGTAAATTAACATTATTGGCTGTATTAAAAAGTGTTTATTTTTGCCATTTTTTAGAACTTTTGTTTCATCATCTAAACGTTATTTTTATGTATATATTTTGAACTAATTGAAATTACTTGCCGACTTGGTCAAAAATTCTTCTTGGATGTTCCTCTAGAGAAAAAACGGCAATAATCACTTTTAAATACTGTTTAAATAATTGGTCAAGGGGACCACGAAAAATAGTGAATTTAATGTGTTTAAATAATGCTAATTTACAATAGAGGACGTTGCAAGAATTTGGTAATATCTAGATGGCAATGTTGATCTAGATGACACTTGCAAAACATAGAAGGTTATAATTAATTGTTATCCATTGAGGAAAAATGTTCAACTACTCGTAAAATCATTAAAAAGCACATGATAATTGAAATAAACATTTTTAACTCAATTTATTCAGGAATAAGAAGAACATGCCTAAATGGTCTAACCATAAATTATAACCTCGTACGTTTCCCAGGTGCCATCTAGATCGACAATGCTAACAAGATCTAATACATTTTAATCGTTACTCATTTTCATAATTTAATAACAACTTTTTTTTTGGCAAACTTGCTTCCAATCTTAGGTAAATTTTCAAAAACATTACAACGTAGTTTATTATAATAGTTTCTTAATCATAAATTTTTAGAAGTTGTACATCGATGATGAAAAGAGTTCCGTCGAATCGCCCACCTAGCAAATCAGGTTGCACTGGTATTAACGTTTATTAATTAATTCCATACATTTGCAAATTTCATTACATTAAAAAATGATATAAAGAGAAAATCAGTCAGTAGAATAAAAAACATCAAGATTATTCTATTACATGAAACAAAAAGTCTACTTTGTTCAACAAAGTACTAAGTCTTGTCCAAAATTACGTTATAATCTATTTACTAGTATTTTCCCAAATATTATTGCAAAGCATACATAGCAGCAATGCTTCATATTTCTTTTTAGAAATTAGGAAATTGTCCTCCTATCTCAGGTTCTTGTCAGGAAACTGACCAACAAGTAAAAATAATTTAATAGTTTGTTTATACCTATTAGATTTTTATGATTGTATCGACATCTTTGAAGTCAGGACACGATTTAAGTCTCTCCATTATAGCCAAATCTGAATGGAGCAGCGAGACCAGGTCGACCAAACGCCAAATATTCAACCCGCAGACCATTCAAAACCGGCTTTCCCCTATTAACTTTCTAACATTAAAATTTAACTATTTAACGTTTTTTTAATTGTAAACTCTTTCTCGTATGTGTGCTGTGTTTGTGTAATATTTTCTGTTTGGAAATTCGAAAGGGAAAAACCGTTCCTTTCGAAACAGTTGTGAAGTTGTGAATCGTCTTAAATAAACAGTATGTAAAATAAAATATTTTCCGTTAAATATTAAAAAATCCATTTTCGTTGGGCCGATTTGAACTTTGGCATTGAATTTATTTGTTCATACTTTTCTTTTGGCAAACACATTAATATTATAAATTATCAGGCCGTTCTGCCGAGCAAAAAGGCGCTCGCTATGGGCAATTAATTAAAGCGCTTCCTGCTTACCTTAAAGCACGGTCGGCAGTACTTTAATAAAAAGTATACAACTTGGCCGGTTTAAATTAAGCCGAATTTGTTACTTTTACATAGTGCCATTTAGCAAAGAGAAATACCCTAATTTCTCCTTTTTAAACCATTAACCATTAAAACTACCTGAAAGAGAAAACACAACTTCACTTTAATTGATCAAAAAAAGCTATAAAGCGTCAATGAGATGTTTTTTTTAATACAACTTTAAAGTCAAAAATGACGTATGTCCGTGTATTTTTATTGTTATAAGCTATATAATACAGTTGTTTTAAGTTGTAAAGATTTTTACGTTTTCGTGGTGAATTGAACAAGTTGCTTTTTCAATAAATTAATTATTCTTTCTATGTAAGGTCTTAGTTGGGATAAAAAAGTCAGTGTCACGAGCGGGATTCGAACCCACGACCTTCGGCTTAATACGCCGCTACTCTAGCAATTGAGCTATTGTGACTTCGATCCTCTCGGACACGATAGCTCAAGTGGTACAGTAGGGGCGTATTTAGCCGAAGGTCGTGGGTTCGAATCCCGCTCGTAACACCGACTTTTTTTTCTCAACCAACACCTTACATATAAAGGATAATTAATTGATTAAAAATTGTAAAGATTTTTTTAACCTAACCATGAAACCTGATATCTATAATAAGCAATATTTCTTAGGCTAGGTTTTAATTTAAATAAATGATATTTATTAACCTTAAAATGCAATCATCTGATCATACTGGTCTGTCAATTCTGGCGTTTTGTCATACTTCTTTGCTTGATTTTCTGTGAATTTCGAAATTTTTAGGATCGAAGTCTTGGATTTCGAACAGAAAGGTTTCAGTTGAGTTTAAAACGCAACCTCTTCTCCAAATTCTTACCACACAGGAGTTGCGAAAAACGAAAACGCTTTGCGGTCGTCCCGTAGCCGGAGAACCAAATTGCCAGTGGTCAAAACGTAACTAATCTTGACCAGTACGAACTTAAAACGTTATTTTGGAACTTTCAAGACGTAGACGCCCATTGGGTATGTTAACGTCAAATAAAACAGAACAATCTCACGAAAAGAAAAATATTTTTTTCTGTATAAAGTTCAGCTTTATGTAACAGCCTGAGAGTCTCGGGTAAGTATACAAAATAATAAAACACATTTCGTTTCTAATTGAAATACTGGAATTTTTACGAATCAAAATCAACACGATACTCTTTACGAAACATTCTGCCGTAACGAAGTCAATATTGTTACGGTGTGTTAATAACGGTCGACTGAATAACCGAACAAGCTGATTTTATTAAAATCGCATGAAATTAAGGAGAGAAATATACAGAGGCACACATGAAAATAAAAATGCCCAGTCTACTTTCCGTTATGCAATTTAACCGGTATTATTAACGATTGCCCAATAACTGGTGGACGGATCATTAAACCCTTGCTACTTTTCGACTATGCCTGGCGGGCTATAGGTTCTGTAAATCATTCCCCAATGACTTGCACCAAAGCGTAGGATGGTAAAATTGATCTAATACAGTTTGTGGCAGTTTGAAAAAAATTTTCGAAGGAATATGAGAAAAATTTAATGTTTTTTTGGACGGTTTGAACCTCGGGACCGTTTGGTTTATGATGTTGTACGTGAAGAAGTAAGTGACCCTTCACCGATGATGGTCTAAATCCAAAACAAACTTCTTTTTATAACGAAATGCGAAAATGAAATTTAGCCATCTGTTGTAAACCAATTTAAAAATCTTTATGATCAAACGAACTGTCAGCATGTCTTTCCATGTTGGACTATTTTTAAGAAAAAAAGAAAATTGTCGTATATGTTGATCTGTTGATTTAAACAAAAATAACTCTTTTGAAATGTATTCATGAAAGATAATATTGTAATCAACTTCTTTACTGTATATTGGTCTAGCATTTAATACTTCATAATAGTTGTCAAAATACCTACATATTTCATAAATAATTTAATTCGTTTGTGTTATTGAAAATTTACTAAGTTTTTCATACATTCTTTCTTGGTGGCGCCTGGACGTTCGCTAATAGATAAGTTATAGATAATCAAGAATAAATTTGATGTTGTCTGTCCAATTTTAGAAAATTCATTGTGAAAATGAGACGTAAATGGCAGTGTCGATCTAGGTGGCAATTGTGTGCGATAGAAGGTTACAAATACCTTATATAACCTTCATATAATTTATGGACTGAGTATGTTAAAATGTATTAATTTACAATATTATTGTGAGCATTGAAAATTATTTGATATAAAAATGTATTATCTTAATCAAGCATTTTGTACTTTGTCGAAATGTTGAAAATTCACCATAAAAAATTAGTGGAAATTGGAATGTATGGCATGTGGATGGATCTAGATGGCACTTGCAAAACGAATAATGTCATCATTTTTGGTTAGTAGCACACACCTTGTTAAGCAGTTTGAAATATTTTGTAATGTATAAATTTGTAATCTTTTGATAGAGTGTTTTGTATTTTGTCCAGTCGGAAACGTAGGCTTTGCAATTAAAATATAGTTATTTTATAATTTATTTATTTTTTGTCATCGACACATTTGTCGAATTTGACAATGTTCTTCCTTGATGAAGTCTGGACGTTCCAGTGAAATAACAGTGATAAACAACAACAAACGTCTTGTTTTGTGTCGAAATTCTGTCGAAAAAATGTGAGGCGATTAGAATGTACGAATTCTCGATTGCAAAATCGATCAAGATGGCACTTCCAAAACGTAAAAGGTTATACTGTTTATGCATTTCCCTGGTTTTTCTTGAGTAAAACTTTTTTAATATCAAGTGTTTTTTCATGATTTTACAAGTCATTGATGATTTTTATCATTTTTCTTCAGAAAGTGACCGCATGTTGTCTCTCGCGCTACCAAATTTTTTGAAGGTCTTGTATTGTAAATTAGAATTATTTGCTGTATTAAAAAGGGATTTGATTTCTTTGAACATTCGTTGTTTCGACTTCGAGTCCTGTGAAGGAGGAAATGAACACATTATTACATAACGAGGCTAGACGGACCCAAAACTGCTTATTGTATAGCCAAAACTTAATAAATATTGTATAAATAAAATTAAAAAATACTGTATAAATAATACCAAATCTCAAGTGTACAAGACTCTAGTTGCTCATTTTTCTTTGGGCCAAATATTTTTATTGGATACAGTGTTCCAATTTTATCCAGGCGAAAACGCGTGAACGTTCACTTTTTATGGAAGAGTTTTTTCCAGTAATCAATGCACATTGTCTGCGGAAATTTATATGGTGCACTGTCCGAACATCTTGTTATGTAACAAGGCAGGAAACATGCAGAGTCCATAAATTGTCCATGCCCGGTGAAAGCGCACGTAAACTGATGTAAAAAAACGGGCAAATTTTATATGCCCATATGCATAATTTTCCTGTTTTTTCTCTTCGAAGAAATTTGTTGAAAATTGTCTGATTTAAGCCTTTTCTTTAAAGGATTTTTTTTTAATTTTGGTTTGATCGTCCTTTTGGTAACCCGACATTGGTCGGAATCCAACTTAATAGTGACATTTAAGAATCAGGGGTGTATCAAGGACCCGACATGTCAATAGATCAATAGAACTGATCTATATATATCATCTGTTTATAGGTGAAGGCCTTCTGCGAGGCAAGACGTGCTGAGCCAATTCGACTTCCTTATTACAAAATTTAAGGATCTACGCCTCCAAGCTTCGCAAAGTCTTTTTTGACCGGGCGGCCAAAGAACTGTGGGCACTGACAGAATTTTTAAAACTATTCCTTACCAAGGGAGAACATTTGGCCATTCCTTTGAATAAAGGAGATGACATTCTCTCGGCTCATCTGGAATTCTCTGTGTCAACAATTTCTAGGGAATTTTTCTTTACCTTTACCTTCATTCAAGTGACAATTAAGTTTATGATACACAACGAAAGTACACCCAGGTAACTTTTATTCTTCTTCATGCTTGGTATATAAATCTGTATTTCACCAATGGATTCCTTTGGTGGGTATCGAAGCAAAGCAAAGAAACTGGGTTGATGTGAATAAAAAAGCAAAAATTTATTCACTTGAGTTTTGGAATTTCTTACGAGGCAGTACAAACTGTGAATAAAAGGGGCCTATGTTTCCTCTAAAAACATCCCCTCAGAAACAAGGAAGATTTTAAAAAATACCTACCCCAAAATGTAAAAAACTCTGGGACGTTGTTTATTCTGGAAACATATAAGAGGTGAAACCTTATCTGGTTACTTCAGAAGTGTAAGATAATTTAGGCAGTCCGTAAGTTAGTATACAGTGGAAAGCGTTTTATAAAATTTTGTGCGCTGCTCGGCTTGTCAGAAAGTATTTAGATCTCTATCGTTTTCGATTTGCTTTGATCTCGCTATGAGCTTCCGATTGAATTTCTTTCCTTTCGATCCCGTATCCAGCCCATCTTCAAAGTATGTTTATTTCGAAAAGGTCAACCTGAGTTGTTTCTGTGAATTTCGAGTCATAGTTTATTTATCTATTATAGTGGTTTTCTTTACTTTAGCAGGTTTTTTGAAAGTCTTGCTAATTGAAGAGAAGAAACGGAGTGTTTTTGCCTTGGAAAACGTAATAAACCTGTTGGGGTTAACCTCAATCCGAAATACTTTACCTAATCCCGATGTGTTCGTGTTTGTCCCAGTTTCAATCATCCTTCGAGAAATTTCAGTGTCTCACAAAACACTAAAGATTGTTTGTTTTAAGTCTGTTTTTCAATGAAAATTTGAAGCTTACTGATCCAAAACTTTAATGACCCCCGTATTTTACTAAGCACTTACTACATTTTTTCGTTTTTATTTTAAACCAGGTTTACCTTTACTGTCATTATATGAAAGAGAGCTTTAGTTAGAGGTATTTGTGATATACCGGAATTTTATTGTAGTTAATCTAAGGATAAGAAGTACATTGTTGTATGATAATCTAATCTTGGTTCATTAAATTTTTTTTAAATTCCGTTTACATTGGAACTAATTTTAATTGTCTTGCAATTTATCATTTTATTAAAGAGATCATTTTGCTAAATCGTTTTGTGTGCATGTTATGTGGTTGTGCTTTAAACGTATGTATTTTTTTATTGATTTTTCTTGTGTTTTATATGTGTGTGTATTTTATGTGTTTTTGGTTTAAGTCGTGTGAAAGATACGGTTGTATTTGGTGTTTGTGTTTTATGTGTGAGCATTTTATATGGATGGCTTTTGTATTATGTGTTAAATGGTTGTGTTTTTCATGACGATATTATTTTTGGTTGATATTTTATAGTGGAAAATGTAGTTGGGTTATGTGTGCATATTTTTGGTTGTTGATTTTTTTATGTGTTATATAGTTGTGTTTTGTGCTTTTCGTGATTGATTTTCGTTTTGTGTGTTTCGTTTTTTGTGTGTGTTACATGGTTGTATTTGATGTTTGTGTTCTGTGAGAGAGTATTTTATGTGTTTGGCTTTTGTTTTGTGTGTTAAAAGGTTGTGACTTGCAAGGAAATTATATTTGTAGTCGACATTTTTAGTGGAGAATATAGTTGGTGATGGGTGTATGTTTTTTGGTTGGCTTTTCTTTTGTGTGTTATATTGTTGGATTTTGTATTTTTGTGTTATGTGTTTTTTATGTGTTATATAGTTATGTTTTATGTGGTTGGTTTTTGTTTTGTGTGTGTGTATTTTGTGTGCTTGGTTTTTGTTTTGTGCGTTATTTGGTTGTATTTGGTGTTTGGGTTTTATGTGTGAGTATTTTATGTGGATGGCTTTTGTTTTGTGTGATAAATGATTGTGTTTTTCACGTGGTTATTATGTTTGGTTGATATTTTATAATGGAGAATGTAGTTGGGTGATTTGTGCATTTTTTGGGTAGATTTTTCTTTTGTGTGTTATATCATTGTGTTTTGTATTTTTGTTTTGTGTGTTTGCATTTTGAGCGTGTGTATATTTTGTAGTTGATTTTTTATGTGTTATGTAGTTGTGTTTTGTGTTTTATATGGTTGGTTTTGTTTTGTGTGTTTGTATTTTGTGTATTTGGTTTTTGTTATGTGCGTTATATGGTTGTATTTGGTGTTTGTGTTTTACGTGTGAGTATTTTATGTGGTTGGTTTTTGTTTTGTGTGTTAAAAGGTTGTGACTTGTATGGGAATTTTATTTGTAGTCGACATTTTTAGTGGAGAATATAGTTGGGTGATGGGTGTGTTTTTTTGTTGGCTTTCTGTTGTGTGTTATATCGTTCTGTTTTGTATTTTTGTTTTTTGAGTTTGTGTGTGTGTATTTTATGTCGTTGGTTTTGTTGTGCGTATAAGGTATTGTTTTCGACGTGTATATTATTTAAGGTTGGAATTTTATGGCAAACCTATATGGTTGTGTTTTATGGTTTTGTATTATAAGATAGTGTTTTGTGATGGATTTTGATAGTATGTTATGTGGTTGCGCTTTGTGCCTTTTCTGATGTTACATTTTATCTGTATGTAATGTGGTTTTGTATTGTTCGTGTATACTTTTTATAGTTAACTGTTTGTTGTGTGATTTTATGTTTGGTAAGTGTGATGGTTGTGTATGCGTGTGCTGCTCTGGACGTGAGCGATTAACATGGTTGTGGTTTGTTGTGGGTGTCACACGGTTGTGTTTTGCGATTGGATTTTGGTAGTGTGTTTTGTGGTTGCGCTTGGTGCCTTTTCTGCTATTACGTTTTATCTGTAAACAATGTGGTTTTGTATTGTTCATGTATGCGTTTTATAGTTGTCTTTTTGTTGTGTAATTTTGTTTTTGGTAAGTGTGATGGTTGTGCATGCGTGTGCTGTTTCGGACAAGAGTGATTAACACGGTTGTGGTTTACTTTGTGTCACAAGTTCGTATGTTACTCCCTCGATTATCATCATGACTCCCAATTATCATTCTTTCATCATATTTATAAAAAAATATTTGATTTTCAGCATGACTGCACATTTTGTAAGGAACCACAGAGCTTTTTTCCTCCAGAGATGACTACGTGACCAAGAGGTTGGATGTGCGCACAGCACAGTCTAGGTGAAGGAATTCTCACATTCTGTACTCGACTTACTTTCATGTGTTTTATTTTTAAATCTCAATGAGTAAGTAAACAAGACAACGACTACCTTGGCTAGTCTGAGGGCCCTTATTCAAAGCCGCTACCTTGTCCCAGTTGCCTTGATAAGAGTACTTAATGCCATCATTTCAATCTTAGTTCTATAATCGAGGACTATCCTCGGATGTTTGATTTCATTGAATAATCACCTTGTCTTACTAATGTTTATTTTTATTATTCCAGTACTATTATAATTTTATCTTATATACAGTTATCGTATACAGTTTCAGGGCTAACTTCCTAAATTGTTCGCGCTGAGAAAGATCTTTTAACAGTAAACAAAATAAACGATATAGCAGTGGACAGATTGTTTTTAAAATGTGCGTAATTTTTCAATTTTTCTAATTAATAAAATTGTAGATCAGGCTTTCAAAAATCATTGTTGGGCCAATCAAACATAGGGAATAAATTCACCAGGTTTTGTGGTCCGCTTGACCAATTAATATCTTTCAATTAATTAAGGTTTTTAGTTGAGATAAAAAATTCAGTGTCACGAGAGAGATTCGAACCCACGATTTTCGACTAGATACGCCGCTGTTCCACCACTTGAACTATCGTGACCTGGATCCACTCGGACACTAACTTCCCATTTCAACCCCACCTTTTCAATTTTCCCTCCTTTTTGCTATTTTTTAGAGATTTTGAGAAAAATAGCAAAAAGGAGGGACAATTCAAAAGGTGGGGTTGAGATGGGAAGTTAGTGTCCGAGTGGATCGAGGTCAAGATAGCTCAAGTGGTAGAGCAACGGCCTATCTAGCCGAAGATCGTGGGTTCGAATCCCGCTCGTGACACTGACTTTTTTATCTCAACTAAATAATAATTTATAGGAAATAAAGTACAAGGAACCAAATCGTCAACACTAATTGATTAACTTTCACCAAAGTTTTCCGCCATTGAAAATGTCATCGTATGTCAGGCTTAATTAAATATTTTAGCAAAAGATGGATAATTAAAGAAAATGTAATGAGTCGAACCATAAATAAATTGGATATAAAGAGGTATCGATTTCCTGCTTTTCCTCGTAAGGAAAGCGATGAAAAAATCATGACTAATGAGGAAAACAGTTTTTCCCTTTTTTCGAATTATTTTATCAGTAGCTTCTGGAATATCATTGATAAAAAATTGTTTAATTAAAATAAATAACTTTTTTTGAACAGTATTATTTAATTAAGCAGAAATAACATTGTTTAATATCAATTTTTATAAAAACCAATTTAATCGTTTTGTAAGAGAGTTGCGCAGTGCCAATTAAACACGCCCAAAATATTCCACAACACTTCAATTCCAAAAAAGCAAAGCAGAAACTTGTTAAATTTAAAAGAGTAAACAAAGGCCGATGTAAAAATAAAGTGAGAGGCGCAAAAGCTTTAAAATGACAATTAACATGTAGACACGCTCTCGCTTTTTGGCGCTGGCTCGCTCTTAGCAAACCTAGCCACACACCAAGAAGTTGATTGTATGCGGCGTCTGCATATTAAATGTTAAATTGCACGAACTACTCATTGTCTCTCCCGAAATAGCCGCGAATCGGTCCGACGTTCACCTCGTTCCAAAAGGAGAAAGGATATCCTGGAAAAGTTATTATTGGAACTTAAATGTGACAGTAGCAACATGGTATATTTACTAGCGAAATTAGTCATACAGAAGAACTATTATAAATCACTTGTACAAACATTTGTATAATATATATANAGGAGAGAGAGAGAGAGAGAGAGAGAGAGAGAGAGAGACGGACGGACGGACAGACAGAAAGATGTGATATGACAACTTATTTAGAATTAGAAATTTAAATTCTTATTTTACCACACGGGATTAGGTCTCTGAGTCCTCTCATACAAAATTGACATGGAGAAATAGTGAATGAACGCAAACAAGACTGAATGGGCGAAAGACCGAAAAAAAGAAACGATAAGGCGAAATTGAAAGAAAGGTGACAGAAACATAAAGAAAGTGTGGTGGAAATATTGAATTGGGAACCGAAAAACGATGGAAAAAAGAGAAATATACGTAGAGAGAGTAAGTGAGAGAGAGAGAGAGAAACGACAAGTAGACGTATCATCTTATTAGTTTATTCGAAAAAGGGAATTTCACGCAAGTCGTAAACCCTTGAAGGGTCTAACTTGATTTCCTCCCATTGCATCTTCTAGGACTAATCGGCACTAAATCTCGCCAGTTACGTTTTATTTATGAGCGGAAACCAAAAGAAATATATTTTTCCAGCTTAAAAAAAAAATTTAAGTTTTTTGACAATTTCGAATATGTTAGGTGGTTATTAATTTTTATTTTTTTAATGATTTTGCCATTGTTCATGATTGTTCGATGGGATCGAGCCGGATGATATTACATCCGGGCGGGGAAAAATAGAAATGAAATCGACTCCTCTTCCGTATTCTTGGCAATCTTCCTTTTACTGCTCTCTTACAAGGCGTCGCATTTCTCTTTCGACCTTTCGGCTCCAGGGAAGGGTAATGAAACGTCGTTTCAATCGGACTACCACGAATTGAAAATGAAAAACGACCGTTTAAAGTTCAGAACGGTATAAATAAACTCGGACAAAGGCCCATTAACACGGCGGGGGATGCCGTTCGGCATAAACGGAATCAATCAAACCATAATTAACCGGCCGAGGGCGTATGACCGACTACGTCTCACTTCTGAGTACAAAGGATCCCGAGAGAGCCTTCCCGATCGAGGAAGCGATCCGTTCCTAACTAGTTATGCAACATCATATTTAAAAAGCCGGGGAGATCATCTCGCCCGACTGCGTAACGATTCGTTGCAGGACGTTCTGCAGCGGCTCAGGTTTTTTATTCTTTAGTCGTGCGTTGGCCAACTGCACAACTCCTCTCACGAATAACAATTACACTTCAGTTGCAACAAATCGCCCTCGATACCCAAATGTTAACAACACGTGCAAACAACCTTGCGATAACCACTTCCTGGATGATTTTGTTCCTCATTGGCTGAATTCCTTAGTAGTTTTACAATTAAAAAGTTACAACATACAGAATACAGTTTTACTTCATTTTTAAATCATTACATACAATATCATTTGTATACACATTAAATATGGCATTTAATTATTTTTTTTCTTTCTTATGAAAGATAAAAAGTGAAAATAAGCTGACAACTATGATCGGGTGTATGAAAATGGTACATAAATTTTGAAATTTTCATATCAGAAAACAAAATTTAGTAAATTACAGATTAAATTTTAGTTAAGATGTGTGGTGATTAGTGACCGTTAGTCTATGATTATTTGCAAATCGTGAGATGTGGTCTGGTGTGACGTAGGTTTTAGAAAAACTTTTTGTTTATCGTGCCAACGTTTCAATCTTTATTGAGATCATCTTCTGGGCTCAAAGTGTTTGTTTTCTGAACTCTCAACACGGCACGCAAGAATGGCACAATTATGCAGAAAACAAACACTTTGAGCCCTGAAGACCGCAAAAAAGATCGAAACGTTGGCACGATAAAGAAAATGGTTTTCTGAAACCTAAGTTACACCAGTCCGCATCTCACGATTTCCAAATAATTTTAGTTTAGATGCCCTTTTTTCAGGTTTATCAGCTTTGTTATTCTTTCCTTCTTTATATGTTGTTTTCTTACTGTTTCACTCATTTTAACAAATTTTTGAGTTAAGATGTTAGGTTTTTAACATAAAAAGGAAATCATCTTCCAAATTTAAAGTTTACTAACTGTTTTCTATTATATTATGTTTTCTTTGTGTTCTTACTAAATGTAACAATTATATTGGAAAAGATGAAGGTGGAAAAGGACATCGAGATAGGTAGAGAAATATATATATATATATATATATATATACAGAGAGAGAGAGAGAGAGAGAGAGAGAGAGAGAGAGAGAGAAATAGAGAGAGAGAGCCATATCTATTTCTCTATCTATATAGTTTTCTGCCTTCGTATTTTCCAAAATTTACAATATTGGTCTCCGGATTTCTCATCTGAATTTTGATTTCTTATCATTTTCTATCCCCCATCTGATTCACTTCTCTCTCACTCTCACTCACTCACTCTCTCTCTCTCTCTCGCTCTATCTCTCTTTCTCTCTCTTTCTCTATGTCTCTTTTCTCTCTCTCTCTCTCTCTCTCTCTCTCTCTCTCTCTCTCTCTCTCTCTCTCTCCTCTTTACATAGATATATATATAAATTTCTTTCTTTATCCATCCCCCTTTTCCTATTTCTTCTCTCTCAAAATTAAATAACTCGAAGATTTTTTTTTAGTTAATCGAAACTGTATTTGTTATTTTCACGTCGCTTGATTTCAAACTTCAAATTTTTTTATTTAATGCCAAGCTTTCAGTCTAAATCAGATACTGTAGAAAGTACCGGAAGATAAAAATAAGTCCAGTTTTGTTCTTAGTTTATTACATAACCGTTAAAAATATATACCTAAGCAAAACTGAACTGTTAACCTTTCGGAAGAAAGTTCAAAGTTTGACAACACACAAGAGAAGTGCAAAACCCATGGATCAGTCAACCGATCAGAAATCAGTACAAATTATCCATGTAAATAGTAAAGTAGTAACACCCCAGAGTTACGTAAAATATTTAGGAATGACGCTAGATACAATTTTAACTTAAAAGACTGCATTAAAAAATAAAAAAATCTTGCTGACTTGACCGACTTCCTCCGTTGGCTTGGAGGAAATTTGTGCTAGATATGTCTTACCAAATCTAAGTTGCGTCGAATTAATAAAAAATATGATAAGCTGTTTTCAATTAATAAACAATATGGTCAAACACAATCAGTCGTACACCTGTCCGATAAATTTAAGTCTAAAGACCACCCAACAGACTTTAACTTGTATTTTCCCGATTTTCTCCTGTTTCGAAAGGAAAACTTTTATCCTTGTTGCATCACAGCGACAAAGGCCCATTAAGACGAATCGGAATAGCGACGAGATCACACTTCCTGTCCGACCTTGGCGCTCTTTTTTAACAGCTCGTGTCACAATCGCGCGGAGAAAGTCGCCGGTTTCAACCTCGCCCGTTGTATTTCGTCAAAAGCGACGCTCGATTTGGACCTGTGCCGAGACGTCGGCAAAAGCGGTGCGGTTCGGATTCGAAAAGCCCGTCCGAGTGCAAATGAGCAATAGGTCAATGGTTCAAGTGAAACCAGGAAGCATCAGATGAATGGGAGAGGATCAACCTCCCACGATAAGGAAATAAACGCGTTGGATCAAAAAACAAACAAACAAACCAAGAATCATTTCCTGACGGGTTAAATTACAAAAAATCTTAGTATTACATTTAATTAATTATAATTAAAAATAGCAACGCTTTCTAAATATCTGGAGCAACTCTGTTAATAAGGTTATTATCCTCTGCTCAATTTTGATTATCATTCTTTGCTATTATTGATTTCTCCTATCTATATTCTCCTATCCATCTTATATTTCACTCTAAACTAAGAACAGACAAAAAAGGAAAAGGAAAATGGTTATGGCATCGCATAGAAAGAAGGGCGATGTCTTTAGGATGGACAAAACCATACTAAATGACCCATATTTTTGTAATTTGGTCGTTATCGAGCATTTTTAGTCTTATCAAAGTCAGTTCTGATAAACCAATATGAAGATGTCGAAAAAATCGTAATAGTGAGGTAGCAGAATGAAATCATCCAAAACGACCAAGTTGCAGGTTCATCACCCAGCATGGCTCCAAGGTGAAATATTACAAATGTTAGCTCTGGGATGAAAAAAATTGCTAAAATTATTTAATTCTCATAATAATATGAATATTTTATTCTCTTAATAATGTTTCAAAAATAGGAAACACCAGAAAAGCCGAACTAATTTTGACATTTATGTGGATTTGGGAAAAACTAAGAGGATCCGACCTACTTATGTTCTTTCATTGATAAGCACTATAAAAAAATTTAAACATACCTGGGCAATAACGAAAAAATAAAATGACTAAAATTGCGCGTATTTAATAAACAAAATTCAGAAATGGTGGAACTAACAAATGCAGGAAGAGAAAAGGATTTATAAAGGAAAAAAATTTCCGATTGACTAGATCGACATAAAGTAATTAAATTATTATTCAAATGTATTATTTTGGCTAGACAATCTCGCCATCTGAGGTGATAGGATATAAGGAAACCAACAAGACCCAGTCAAAAAATAAAGAAATCTCCTGCACTTTTCTAGTTCTTTCAACACACTTCAAAGCATTGCAATTTAAAAAAAAAAAAACATAAAAACACAGTATTGCAAAATAGAAGTGATTATTCAAGAGTACTCAAAAATACCATATTTTACAATTCTGTCAAATTTTGTCAATCGACTCGTTTTAGGTCATGGCTGGCTGCGAATTTGAAATGCACGACCAAAGATGAGTAAGGCTTTTAAATATCCATAAAATAAAATTGAGAAAAACATACTTCAAAGGAGAAACAAAGCTGGAAGGAAATCCAAATGCTCTTAAGTGAACGGAACTTTCTTCGATAATACTACGGTTTCAAGCTTTTCCAGTCTGCATTCATCAGAAAATAATTTAAGAACAGGAAAACCCCTTTCATTAAAAAAATAGTCTGTAATTAGTTCCTTTCCTTTATGGAAAAGTTTGAAAGAAAAATTCAACACTGTATCTAGAAAATGCAGTTAGATCAACAAAAAAAATCTGCTACTTTAAACTTTTAAGCAAATCATGTCAAAACCAAACCCAACAATTCTAAGCAAATTAAAACCAAAAAATACAAAAACTAAAGCTGGGTTGAGAACGATTAACTATATGATGACCAAACTGTCTTCAAAAATTGACCAGCTACTAAGATTGTAATTTTACCTTAAGAAGTAAATTATAGATGAAAAAATAAAAATTTAATCAAGTTTAAATGAAGAATGCAAAAATTTAGACAATACATAATTATTTGCAGTAACTTGATTCGTTAAGACAACTTATTTTTTTAATGTGTGATGTTTAGCGACGTTAGTCAATGATTATTTAATTATTCGAATAATTATTCGAAGATCGTGAGATGCGGTCTGTTGCCACATAGGTTTTAGAAAAACATTTTCTTTGTCATGCTAACGTTTCGATCTTTATTGAGATCATCTTCAGGACCTGGGATTTATAAATATGATTTAAATTTTACAAATACATGTAGGACGTGAAAAATTAATTTATACAATTCTAGAAATTTTAGACTAAAAAATAAATAAATAAATAAAATGAATTTATACAATGCTAGAAAATTTTAGATTAAAAAAAATATACAATTCTAGAAAATTTTAGATTAAAAAATTATACAATGCTAGACAATTTTATATTAAAAAATTATACAATGCTAGAAAATTTTAGATTGAAAAATGAATTTATACAAAGCTAGAAAATTTTCGATTAAAAAAAATAATTTGTTTAAATATTTATACGATAGAAAATTTTTTAGTTGAATCTAAAATTTTCTAGCATTGTATAAATTCATTTTTTAATCTAAAATTTCCTAGCATTGTACAATTTTTTTTTAAATTTTCTAGCATTATATAAATTTATTTTTTAATCTAAAATTTTCTAGCATTGTATAATTTTTTAATCTAAAATTTTCTAGCATTGCATATTTTTTTAAATCTAAAATTTTCTAGCATTGTATAAATTCATTTTTTAATCTAAAATTTTCTAGCATTGTATAATTTTTTTAGCGTTGTATATTTTTTTAAATCTAAAATTTTCTAGCATTGTATAAATTCATTTTTTAATCTAAAATTTTCTAGCATTGTATAATTTTTTTAGCGTTGTATATTTTTTTAAATCTAAAATTTTCTAGCATTGTATAAATTCATTTTTTAATCTAAAATTTTCTAGCATTGTATAATTTTTTTAGCGTTGTATATTTTTTTAATCTAAAATTTTGTAGCATTGTATAAATTCATTTTTTAATCAAAAATTTTCTGGCATTGTATAAATTTTTTATTTAAAATTTTCTAGGATTGTATAATTTTTTAACCTAAAATTTTTCTAGCATTGTATAAATTCATTTTTTTATCTACAATTTTCTAGCATTGTATAAATTCATTTTTTAATCTAAAATTTTCTAGCATTGGATAAGTTTTTTTAATCTAAAATTTTCTATTATTGTATAATTTTTTGTTAATCTAACATTTTTCTAGGATTGTATAAATTCATTTTATTTATTTATGTTTTTGTAATCTAAAATTTCTAGCATTGTATAAATTCATTTTTCCACATCCTATATGTATTTGTAAAATTTAAACTATGCTTATAAATCCCAGGCCCTGAAGATGATCTCAATAAAGATCGAAACGTTGGCACATAAAAAAAATGTTTTTCTAAAACCTACGTCACACAAGACTGCATCTCACGATCTCCAAATAATTATTCTTTTAAATTAATGAAGGTTTATGACTCACAATCAGTTCTTATTTTTAATGGGATTTGTAGGTAATAATTCTGTGATACGTCTTTTGTCTAGTATTACACCTACCATCTTAGGGCTAAAAAGGGTTCTGGTATCAGGACTTAACTTCACTTTGAGTGGATTGTCTTGAAATCTAAAGCCGATGCTAAACAGGCGTTTACCAAGTTTTCCCACAACCGCGATTATGCTGAGTTAGAGACAGTGCGGGTCCAATTAAATCTGTCGGTTCCACCCAGATCCGCATCTCAATTCACTCCCTCGCAGTCCTTTATTGAACTGGCTATGTGTGTTTGAACAACTCTCCCTGTCGGTCCTGCAACTCCGGTCCAACTACTGTGAAATTAATTTAGAGCCCTGAGGAAACGGACGTGTAGTCTTAATCTCCCATGGTGATAATTATTCCGGTGTTATACGACTTTTGAACTCGAGGAAGAACGTTAATTTTCCTAAAATAGAACGTTATCACGATTTACACGCTTGTTCATACGAATAAGAGTTCAAGAAGAACATATTCTCTCGGTTTACAAAGCTGAAATTGGGTGAACTGTTCCTTCAGTTTATAAACAATACATTAAAACCTTGTAGATTATTATCTCTCAAGCACAAACAACAAAAACAATTAATGATTGAATTAAGCATTTATATTATTTAGCACAGCGAACAATACATACTTTACCAATCTCTGAATTGACGACTACTACTACTACAAAGGCACATCCACTTATCCTTCAAAACATCTACGACAAAAAATGTTAACTATTAAATAACATAAACCACCTGGAAATCATAACAAATTAAAGAACATCTAAATTTATCTATTCTTGAAAAATTGATTATTACACAAAATGCAATCCCACAATTACAAAAGACTTCATGTTGAATTGTCTGTTATAGAAAAGTCAACCATCTATGACTTAACAAAGTCAAACATGATTATTCATTCCCAAAAAAAAACTACTGACAATTTCATAAAAACAACTTTATTCGGAACGAGCGACATAGATCAAAACCCGAAAATTGAGGATTAATGAAAAGATTCACCAACAAACTAAATTCGGAATAATTGAGAATATATATGACGTACATCCAACAAAATAACCTTTCGGATTCGTTCGCAAACATAAAGCCAAAAATCAATGACAAGATTATTTCTGAAATGACTATTACTACAAAGACCTAGCTACCGCAGGATGATTACTGCTACAAAAACATCATTAGCAACAAATTGACTATTACTACGAAAACACTGTCCTTTGTTTCCACTTACCTAACTGCAATTGAATTGAACTACTTTTACAAAGACATTGTCCACAAGGAAAACTCAACTACCAGAGGAGTTATTATTTTACCATTACTAAAAATCCAACATAAATTACAAACTTCTAATTACCGAAAAATTGACCATTACTACAAGTCAGTGTCAGTTACAAAGTGCTCTCTACCCCAGAAATAACTTTTTACAAAGACACAGACACTTACAAAGGTTTAACTACAATTTTACTAACACAGAATTTTCAATCATTAAAAAAATATGTTTCCTTATAAACAAGGATTGTTAAAGACCAATATGTAATTGAACTGATTATTTTTACCAAGATTCTGTCCATAAGAAACGCTCAATTACCAGAGGATTGATTTTAAAAACAATGTCACTTAAACATTACTAAAAATTAAATTCACTAATTTCGTGGTCCGCTTGATCAATTAATATATTACAATTAATTAAGGTTTTTAGTTGAGATAAAAAGTCAATGGCACGAGCGGGATTCGAACCCACGATCTTCGGCTTGATACGCCGCTGCTCTACCACTTGAGCTATCGTGACCTCGATCCACTCGGACAACAACTTCCCATCTCAACCATACCTTTTGAATTTCCTCTCCTTTTTGCCATTTTTTTGGATTACTAAAAATCCAATTTCAATTACAATCACCTAACTACTAAACAATTAACCATTACTACAAAGACACTGTCACTTATAGATAAATACTAATTAATTCACCATCGCTACAAAGACAGTGGCACTTACAAGACCTATCTACCCCAGAAATAACTTTCTACAGAAACACAGTCACTTACAAAGGTTTAACTACAATTTAACTAACACAGAAATTTCAATCATTAAAAAAATACATTTCCTTATAAACAAGGATTGTCAAAGACCGATCGATATTTAATATAATTGATTATTTTTACAAAGACACTCTCCGTAAGTATTGAGTGCTACTACCAAAGGATTGGTTATAAAAAACAAGGTCACTTGACCATTACTTCAAATCGAATTACAATTACAATCACCTAACTACCAAACAATTCACCATTACTACAAAGACACTGTCACTTATAAAGACAAAAATACTAATTAATTTACCATTACTACAAAGACTGTGTCACTTACAAAAAGCTATCCACTCCAGAAATAACTTTCTATAAGACACAGTCACTTACAAAGGTTTAACTACAATTTAACTAACACAGAATTTTCAAACATTAAAAAAATACATTTCCTTATACACAAGGATTGTCAAAGACCAATATGTAATTGAATTGATTATTTTTACAGACTCTGTCCATAAGAAATACTCAACTACCAGAAAAATAACTAATGCCACTGACCATTACTACAAACCCAATTTCACTTCTAGAGACCTATTACCAAAGAATTGACCATTACTACAAAGACACTTTCACTTAGAAAGATTTAACTACTAAAGAATTTTCTTTTTTAAAAAAAACTTTACCTTACAAAAACGAGAATTGTCAAAGGCTTACCTGCCATTCGTAAGAAAAAAAACCACCAGAGGATTGACTACACACCGTCACTTGACTATTATTACAAATCCAATTTCACTTACAGTACCTAATTACCAAAGAAATGACCATTACTGCAAGCATAAATTACTACACTGTCATTTATAAATAGCTTGGTACGACAAAATTTACTATTAATTCACGACCCTGTCCCTTGCAAAGACCTAAATTTCCATTAATTTACCATTACTACAAAGACACTGTCACTTAAAAACGTAACTACCATAGAATTGGCCATTACTACATATTTTCTTACTATTTATAGTCGTATATGTCGTATATATATACAGGGTGAATTGCTACTCGTGCTACAAACTTCTCCAGTAGATTCTTCACCCTAAAATGAACAAAAAAGTTCATATTGTCCATGGTCCGATTCTCAACCATTTCAGAGTAATTTCGCTTTTTATCGATTTTGAAAGATATCACGTCCTGGCGTCGGAAAATCGTGATATCTTTTAATCTAAACATTTCTCT